>NC_081569.1:29632390-29859012 GCF_022355385.1 Mustela nigripes | reverse complement strand
CTGCCTGCCCCTCTGCCTACTTGTGATCTCTCTCTGTCAAATAAATAAATAAAATCTTTAAAAAAAAAAAACAAACATGTTCTTATATTTCCTTCCAATCCTTTCCAAGTGGATTTTTTTTTTAAAGATTTTATTTATTTATTTGACAGAGACAGAGATCACGAGTAGGCAGAGAGACAGGCAGAGAGAGGAGGAAGCAGGCTCCACCTTGAGCAGAGAGCCCGATGTGGGGCTCCATCCCAGGACCCTGAGATTACGACCTGAGCCGAAGGCAGAGGCTTAACCCACTGAGCCACCCAGGTGCCCCTCAAGTGAATTATTTTCCATTGTCTTCTTTCTTTCTCCGAGGGGTTGAAATTTTATCTTTATTTCAATGTATAGTTTACCCCCAATAATCTATAGAGTGGCTTAAGAACTCAATTAGCACCTGTGCAAGTCTGGGTTCAGCCAGAGAAGCAGAACTAGAGGGAGGGGCGTGAGGGATCGGCTTGTGCAACACCGAGCCGGCTGGGTGAGTTTGAAGTCCATCAGCGCCTGTCAGAAGGGCAGGCTGGACGCTTGGCGCCAGTGGAAGCCACAGCCCACAGGTGCAATTTCTTCTCCTTCTGGGGACTCTCAGCTCTGCTCCTGAGGCCCTTGGACTGGTTGAAGCAGACTCACCAGATTGTCTTTATTCTATAATGATAATATTCTTTACTTCAAATCAACTGATTCTGGAGTCAAATCACCTCTACAAACTGCCTTCCCAGCAACACCCAGCTCAGTATTTGAACAACGGAGGCCTGGAGCCTGGCGATGCCAATGTCTCCAAATGAACATCACATTACTACTAAGCTTATAAGGAAAAATCACAATCCTCTACTCCAGCCCTCCCAACTCTTGATACCACTGCCCAGAGGGGAATGAAACTCTCTTGACATAATCAAACTCATCCGGTTCCCATCCCTCTCCGCTTCTTCTTGGAAGCCTCCCTCCTGGAGCCTGAAACACACTTGCTTTCCCCCATCCATGCTGCTCATCTCTGAGCCCCATGAGAGCTACCTTCCAGGGACCTCTCCCTCTGCCCTCTGCGCCTCCCCCCTTCCCCACCACACATGCTCTCTCTCTCAAAAAGAAGAAGAAAGGAGTGCATGAAAAGTAATATGTTAAGACCTTGCTTACCTAACAGTCTTTATTCTGCCCTCACAGATGGAGAGTTCAGCTGGAGATAGAATTCTAGGGTGGGAATAATTTTTTTTTTTAAAGATTTTATTTATTTATTTGTCAGCGTGAGCACAGGCAGACAGAGTGGCAGGCAGAGGCAGAAGGAGAAGCAGGCTCCCGCTGAGCAAGGAGCCCGATGCGGGACTCGATCCCAGGACGCCGGGATCATGACCCGAGCGGAAGGCAGCGGCTTAAGCAACTGAGCCACCCAGGCGTCCCGGGAATAATTTTTTTTAAAGATGTATTTATTCATTTGAGGGACAGAGGGACAGAGGGGGAGAGCATCTCAAGCAGACTCCCCGCTGAATGTAGAGCCTGACTTGCGGCTCGATCTCACAACCCTGGGATCAAAGACCTGAGCTGAAACCAAGAGTCAGATGCTCAACTGACTGAGCCACCCAGGAGGCCCTAGGTTGGGAATAATTTTCGATTTAAAAAAAATAATAATATTTGAAAGCAGAGCTCCATGATCTTCCACTTTGTGGAACTTCCGTTGAGAAATCCAAAGGCTTTCTGATCACTGAACACTTCCTTGCATTTGTGCTCCCCACCGCTGCCCCCTCCTCCCGCCCTCCGGTCCCTCTTGGGACCTGCTCTGCCTTTTGGCTGACTCAAATTTCACGAAGCCAGCTTGCCTTATCAGTTCTTGGGCTGGGTGTTTGGTAAACCCTCTCATCCGGAAACTCAAGTCTTCACATTTCTGGACACTTTTTTTGTACAAAGTATGTCGTAGTTTCTCCCTCTGCTTCCTCTTCTCTCCATTTCTGGAACTCCTATTCTTCATCTAGGAACCTCCTGAGTCTATCTGGTGCTATTTTTTTTTCTTTTTCTTTTTTTATCAACATATAATGTATTATTTGCCCCAGGGGTACAGGTCTGTGAATCGCCAGGTTTACACACTTCACAGCACTCACCATAGCACATACCCTCCCCAATGTCCATAAGCCAACCACCCTCTCCATGCCCCCCTTCCCCCCGCCACCCTCAGTTTGTTTTGTGAGATTAAGAGTCTCTTATGGTTTGTCTCTCTCCCGATCCCGTCTTGTTTTATTTCTGATTTTTTTTTCTTTTTCTTTTTCTTTTTTTTTTAAGATTTTGTTTATTTATTTATTTGACAGAGATCACAAGTAGGCGGAGAGGCAGGCAGAGAGAGAGGAGGAAGCAGGCTCTCTGCCAAGCAGAGAGCCCAATGTGGGGCTCGATCCCAGGACTCTGGGATCATGACCTGAGCCGAAGGCAGAGGCTCTAACCCACTGAGCCACCCAGGCGCCCCTGATTTTTTTTTTCTTAATCTCCCATATTACATTGTCTTCTCATCCCACCTAGTGAGAGATTCCCTACTTCCACTTCTAAACTCTCTATTGCAATTTTTATTTCCATGGTTTTTCTTTTTTAATGTCCTCTGGCCCCTTCCTATATCTGGATATAGACATAATATAGACGTAATGCACTTCAAGCCTCTCCTAGATATTAATCACACAGTTGTTTAGTTGTTTGGGTTCTTTGGGTGTTTTTGTCTGTTTTCCTTTGCTCTCTCTGTTGTCCCTGTTTCTCTGAGTTCCTTTTTCTGTTTGTTTTGATTCCTGCCTTTCATTTTGGAAGTTTCCTCAGGTGGGGGCACCTGGGTGGCTCAGTCATTGGGCTTCTGCCTTCAGCTCAGATCATGATCCCAGGGTCCTGGGATCGAGCCCTGCATCAGGCTCCCTGCTCATTGGGAAGCCTGCTTCTCCCACTCCCCCTGCTTGTGTTCCCTCTCTCATCGTGTCTCTGTCAAATAAATAAATAAAATCTTTAAAAAAAAAAAAGAGAGAGAGAGAGAGAAAAGAAAATACCTTTTTAAAAAAGAAGAAGAAGGGGCACCCGGGTGGCTCATTGGGTTAAAGCCTCTGCCTTCAGCTCTGGTCATGATACCAGGGTCCTGGGATTAAGCCCCACATCAAGCTTTCTGCTCAGCAGGGAGCCTGCTTCCTCCTCTCTCATTCTGCCTGCCTCTCTGCCTACTTGTGATCTGTCTGTCAAATAAATAAATAAAATCTTTAAAAGAAATTTAAAAAAATAAAAAAGAAGAAGAAGTTTCCTTAAGTGTCTACAGATTTGGGGCAGTCCACTAGACATCATGCCAAATTATAGAGTCAAAACCCAAGAGGCTGGCCAGCTTGGAGCGTGTTGGGGACTTGTCCAGCTATGGGAGCGGTGCGGGGTTTTCCCAGGGAGGACTCTGACAGATCTCCAAGGTCAGCAGCTACCTGACTTTCCACATCAGCTGCTCATCTTCCCCGAGGAACAGTTCTACATTTTCAGTATGGGACCCCTCACTTACCTTGCTGTGGCTGACAGAGCCTTGCAGAGCCTTCCTGGTTCAGTGAATCCAGAGAGCAGACCTCACCGCATTGACCCAGAAGCCCTCCAGGTGGTCTGTGCACACAGCCAAGGTCATGGTGTTCACACGATTTTGTGCCCTACTGTGTTTTCACCCAGATTGTCATAAGCATTTTCCTTATTATGAAATTTTCCAAACTGTCTCTTGGAAAAAAAAAAACTCATCACATTCTCTGATTGTGCTTATCTGAGCCTTATTCTTTCACATTCAAAACTCTAAGGTTCAGAGGTCACCTTGGGTGCTTAGGAAGGGCCAGACCATGCCGGGTAACAACCAAGGCGGGGTGGATGTATTGATATATTCCCACACCTGCAGCATTCCACATCTCTAGTCCAGGCACTAGGCTAGGGGATGCACAGAGGGGAGGGACACGCGGGCCCTCGCCTCAGGGAGGGCGCAGTCCAGGGAAGCAGCATGAAATCAAAGGCGCTAGAAGATTTCCAGCCTCTGCAGAGAAGGATGAAGTGGGATTTGTGGGTTGGGGCTCAGTGATCTCTACGGGTGGGGAGCAGGAGAAGATGGGAATCCTTCGAAGACAAAGGAGGAGCACTTCCAGAAGGCAGGCAAGGACCAGGGGAGGGCCAAGTTTCAAGATGAGAGCAGATAAGCTTATGAAAGCCTACAGAGGGAGAGGTTGTGGGGCTGGGTCAGCCAACGTGGCCCTTCTCACTCCCACCAGCTTCCATGCCGTCTGGCCCTGTGCGCTGAACTGCTCTACCCCCCCACAGCCGGCTGGTCTCTAGCCTGTGCCCTTCTCCCTGAAGCAGCTGTGGAAGGAGCAATTCCAAAGAGGAAATGAGACACTGAACAGGAGAAGTTAGATGGCAGCCTGGAAGGAACCTGGCCTCTTACTAGTTGGAGGTCCTGAGACACTGATGTGTCTTCTCTGAGAGTTCCCCTCTGCACCGTGAGTTACCCGAGACGTCCCTGGAAGTCAGAGGACACTGTCCTTGGAACCCTGTGCAGGGATCTTGTACTCCATGGATCATGGTTCTGGACATCCCCCGGGAGGAGTACAGGGAAGGGGGGAAGGAACCTGGACAGTACCCAGATGGGACAGACAGGTCGAATCAGGATGCCTTGTATTTCCCTCTTCCTGGGCAAAATCAGGGGGACCTGTGCAGAGAGAGGAGAAGCCAGGTAGGAGGCAGGGCTAGGAGAGCATGTGAACAGGCCCAGAACCTGGATGGAGGGGACTGAGGGAGTGGGGGCAAGGCCAGTGGGGACAGGAGGGCAATCAGCTCCACAGAAAGTTCTTTCTGGGTCACACTATGCCTGGCAATGATGGGCAAAGCTGGGGATGAGGGGGGCGAGAAACAGGGAAAATGGGCACTGTGTCTCCAGCTGGGGCCCCGCCCTCAGCACACTACACCCCGACAAGAGTGAAGAACTTGGCCCCCAGTGAGTAGGACATGCCTTGTCCAACGTTTGAAGCACCATCAACAGCCAACCCGCTTCCCTTGCTCAGCCCAGCCTCCTGGCCCATGGCTCCAGAATGTCCCCCAGCCCCCTTCAACACACAGCCACACACAGCCACAAGCAGCCAAAATGGGGAAAACCAGACTAGCCCCCAACAGAAGTAGGGAAGTGCGTTCCAGGCCACCTGCCTGCCAAGCATCTGGATTTGGGAACATTGAGAAGATCCTGGTTTTCCATTTCTGCCACTGGGCAAGCCCCATGAATTTCCATGTCTATATCCTCAAACAGAATGGACATTTCCTATGTCCAGGTGACCTTACATGCATTATTCCACTTAATCTTCACCCTTCCATGAGGCAGGTCCTAGTACTTTCCCTGTTTCAGAGATGAGGAAACCAAGGTGTAGACAGGATGGGTATTTGCCTGAAGTCACAGCAACAGAACAGGGATTAAAAGCCCAGGCAACCCACTGGGGCGCCTAGTTGGCTCACTCAGTGGAACATGCGACTCTTGACCTCAGGGCAGTAAGTTCAAGCCCCATGTTGGGTGTGGAGAGTACTTAAGGAGGAGGAGGAGGAGGAGGAGAAGAAGTAGTCACCTCCAGCGGTCCCTCTCCCAGGCCTGGGCTCTCAGTCCCTTTGCCGTGCTGCTGAGAAGGCCTGAAGGCACCAAAGGAGGGCAAATAATGAACACTTTGCATTCTAGAAGCCTGTGACCAGCTCCCCTAAACTGAGCTAGCTCTCACAGGCTAAGAGACGTGGAAAGGCCCTTGGGTATCATTTCTTTGGGCTCCAATTATACAGATGAGAATACTGAGATCCAGAGAGGGGCAGAGACTTGCCCTGAGTCACTAGAGCAAAGCAGGAACAGAGGCAGGCCTGAAGCCAGGCCTTGAGGCCCCGAAGAGCCACAGAGGCCCAAATCAAGAATGGCTATTGAAAGAGGCACAGCCATTTCCTCCCCAACAGCCCGTCCTGTATGAGGCCAACCCAGCAATCTCTGCAGACTTGCAGAGCGTGGGCACTTGGCTGATGATAGATGGGAAGTCCAGATGAGGAAGAGGAGGAATGAGAAGACCTTCATCCCCCAGGCCTTGAAGAAACTTGAAACAAAGGAATTTCACCTTGAACCCCAATCCTTGTCATCCTTCCTCAGCTGGCCCTGATCTGGAGCCAAGATTCAACATGGCTGACTCAGAAGGAGCTCTGGGTCCCTTGAGTGAGGTCTGTGGTCAGGCCACTCTGGACTCACTCCAAGATCTTGGCCAATCAGGTCACCACCCAACCTGGGATGTCAGCTTCTCCCTCTCCACCCCAAGATCTCTGGTCTCTCTCCACAACCCCTCCATTCTACCCCTACTACCCTACCACACCCCCAGACCCATCCCAGCCAAGCTCAGCCCCCCATATATCCTTCCTACACCCAACACCTTCCCAGACAACAAAGATCTATCTATTAATAATAGACTTTTGACAAACTACAGTCCACTTGATAAAAGGATCACATCAGAAAGCACACACACACGCCATGGAGAATATTTCATGGCAATAAAACACCCTATGTTTTTCACATTGGACAATATGATTTCTCTCCATTTTTTTTCAGACTCTTGTCTGCTGGCAAACAAAGGGTATATTTAAAATACACCTAGAAGAGACAGAAAGTAGAGTAGTGGTTTTTTAGGGCTGAGGGGAGGATATCTAAAAGGCACAGAGTTTTAGGGCACCTTGGTGGCTCAGTTGGCTGGGATTCGAACTCTTGATTTTGGCTCAGGTCATGATCTTGGGGTCATGGGATCAAGCCCTATACTGAGTAGGGGGTCTACTTCAGATTCTCTCTCCCTCTCCTGGCCCTTCCCCATCTTGTGCTCTCTCTCTCTCTCAAATAAATAAATCTTTTTAAAAAAATAAAAATATTTTTATGTATGGAGTTTCTTTTTGGGGTGATGAGCATGAATATATTCTAGAATTGGGATGGGTGGCTCAGTCAGTTAAGCATCTTCCTTTGGCTCAGGTCATGATCCCAGGGTCGTGGGATCAAGTCCTGCATCAGGTTCCTTGCTTGGCAGGGAACCTGCTTCTCTCTCTCCCTCTGCCTGACACTCTGCCTGCTTTTGCTCTCACTTTCTCTGTCAAATAAATTAATAAAATCTTCAAAAAAAAAAAAAAGAAAAGAAAATGTTCTAGGATTGATTGTGGTGATTGTTGTCTGTGAATGTACTAGAAAATATTGAATGGTACAATTTAAATGCATGAATTGTGTGGTATGCGAATTAGATCTCAATAAAGCTGTTACACACACACATGCACGCACACACACTCACACACACACACACACACACACACACACACAGGCTGACATCCTCCTGACTCCTTCTGTTGTGTTTATCAGCCCACAGATTTACCCACAGTGAATGCTGTCCCTATACAGACACCTGACCCGGGATTCAAATAGTGTTGGGCCATTTCCAACAACTTTAGAGCAGCAGGTTTTTAGGGGGAAAAATATAAATATATATCTGCACTTCTTCAAAGTGATTATTGCTCTCCCTGGAGGTGTGACCATGGGCCCCTCCACACATGGACCTTCTGATAAAAAGAATTTGAAGGGAGCTGTTTTGCCTCATGGCTGACCTCGAGCCTGGAATTTTGCCTCATGACTGACCTCGAGCCTCGAGCCGGGGAAGGCCACACATCTCACAGGCAGCACCGGGGCAATGAGTCTCCACAGAAAAAAGTAGTTAACTTGTTTTCCCTCACAGAATCACAGTTCCAAGGTAAAGATCATAAATTCTTCACTGAAAGCCAAGCACGTTCTTTTTGTTGTTGTTGTTTTTTAAGATTTTATTTATTTATTTGACAGACAATATTTATTTGACAGACAGAGATCACAAGTAGGCAGAGAAGCAGGCAGAGAGAGGAGGAAGCAAGCTCCCTGCTGAGCAGAGACCCTGACTCGGGGCTCAATCCCAGGACCCTGCGATCATGACCTGAGCTGAAGGCAGAGGCTTTAACCCACTGAGCCACCCAGGCGCCCCCAAGCACATTGTTTTAAGTGCCCCCCTCTAACTTCTTCCTCCCTGGGAGGAACTCTGTTAGGCCCCCCATGGAAGACCTGTAGTCCTCATCTGGGCGGCGCCCCAGATTTAGTCAGGCCTCCCTCCACACCTGCCCCTCAGCACATGTGTCTCAGGGAGTGACTTCTGGGCGTGCCCCAGGCCAATGTTTTTAGCCTCATCCTGCATGCCCCCTCCCTACCGGCCAGTTGTTGGTTGAAGGACAGGCCTGTGATTAGTCAGGCCACTGAGACGTGAGGAAGGATTTGCGGAGGCTTCTGGGACAGAAGCTTCTTCCCTTTTCTGGAAGAGCTTCTAGAATCACATCATTATCCCTGGACACACTGAATTATGGTAGTCATCTATTGCTGCTTAATGAATTATTCTGAAATAGAGGCTTAGAACAACAAATGTGCCTTACCTCAGTTTCTATGGGCCAGGACTCCAGGGACAGCTCTGCTGGGTGGCCCTAGCTCATGGTGTCCCACAAGGGGTCGCCGTCACCTTACGTCTGGCCGGGCCCAAGGACCAATTCCCAAGCTCATTGGATGAAAGTGGCCTGACTTCCAGATCTTCCAGTGGCTACCAGCAGGGGACTTAGTTCTCCCTGGCTGTTGGTTGAAGGCCTTGTGTTTCACCTCATGGGCTCGTCCCAGGCTGCCTGACCACCCTCATAACATGGCAGCTGGTTTTCCCTAGAGCGAGTGATACAATCAAGAGCAAGCAGAAAGCTGCATTCTCTTTCATGCCCTGATCTCTGAAGCTCTGCCATCCCTTGGAAGAACAGTCGAGAAGCAGGGAATTTGACTCCACTTTTTAAAGAAAGTGTCAAGGGGCACCTGGGTGGCTCAGGGGGTTAAAGCCTCTGCCTTCAGCTCAGGTCATGATCACAGGGTCCTGGGATCGAGCCCCACATCATTCCTGGGATTGAGCCCCACATCATTCCCCCCACCCCACCCTGCCTACTTATGATCTCTGTCAAATAAATAAATAAAATCTTAAAAAAAAACAAAAAAGGAGGGGTCAGGAATCTGTGGACATGTCTTCATCTGCACCGAGGAAGCTTACACAGCCCCCAGGACTGCGGGCAGCCATTTTGCAGTTACAAAGGGGAGCCAGTTTTTAGAAAGATGTAAATAAATCAGACCCTTGATGCTACTCTAGAGATTTTGGATTAAAGCAGCTCTAAACCAGACCTACTTTGAGACTTTCCAGCACATAAGCTGATAAAGCTTCTTCCTAGTTTCAGCCAATTTGAGCTGGGCTTTCTGTGGCTTGGAATCAAGCATGATCCCCTTAGAAATGAAGAATACGGTGCAGAGTCACATGGTCTAATTGTCCCTGGTGGATTATAAGGGCAGGAGCACCCACTGCCTGGGGGGAGGGGCGGTCCAGGACAGTGCCCACCTGCTCACAAGGCTGTCCTGGGCAGAGGGGCCTGCGGGCTCTGTCCTAAGTGACAAGCAGCATAAGCGTGCCCCTTCATCTGAGGAGGAGACCCAGTTCAGAAGGCACTCTAGGACAGTCACACATCTGTCATTTTCTCATTTTCTCATTTTGTTCCCCAGAGAGAAGGCTCAAATGTCAGATTTTTTAGATCAAACCAAAGTCCAGGAGATGCATGAGTCGCATCCCAGAAACGAGACCAAGTCCGTGCACTCTGGCTTTAAGGGCTCCTAACACCCTCCAGACTTCCAAAGCTCGTTCTGGACATGCCTTCCTACGACTTCCACCTCCAACTCAGACAAACACCCACATGTAGTGGGAAAAACATCAACGCTTTCAAGAATCTGACAAACTCGTGGTCAGGTTTCATACCTACCCCCTACCGGGCGTGGGGCCCTTGTCAAATTCTCAGGAAAAATCAGCACCCACCACACCAGACTATCACAGGAAATAATGGACTCATACACTGTTTCTTCATCTATTTATCTATCTATCTACCTACCTGTCTATACACATAATGTATACACACAGAGAGACACTGGGCGGTACAGTCAGTTGAGTGTCCACCTCTTGGATTCGTCTGGGGTTGTGATCTCAGGGTCGTGCGAGGCCTGTGTTGGGCTCCACATTCAGCGTGGAGTCTGCTTGGATCCTCTCTCCTTCTGGCCCTCCTCATGCGCTCCCTCTCTCTCACAAATAAATAAATACACACACACATGCATATATAATTTTTCCTCCCCCTCTCTCCGTTCTTGCCAGTGCCCAAACTGAAGCTTTCACCCCCCTCAAAAGTGATGGGGGCCCAGTGTCCACCCTCACCAAGCCCTTCACGATGGAAAAGGGATTTCTTGGATGGATGAGGCTGGACCAGCGAGCGGGCGTGCCTGAGTCCTTCTGGCCCTCCTGGGAGGGCTGGCCAGTGCTTACAGAGCCCACATTCCCTCCTCCTCCCCTGCCTCCTGCATTCCCTACCTCACCCTGTCGCTCTCAGAGTGGGACTGGTACACGCTTCGATCCATCGAGAATGCTGCCTGTGACCGAGATGGAGATTAGACTGACTGGGATCCGATTTGGGTGGATACACAGCAAATCCAAAGTACGGGCTTACCTAAAATAGGAGCCTGCTCTCTGACACAAAGGGAGCCCCGAGCTGGGCCGTCGGGAGCTAACGCATCAGCCCTATCAACAGCCAAGCTCCGTCCTGCTCCGTGCATCTCAGCTCCTGGCTTGGATCTCCTTGGCTGCATTCCAGCCCCAAATGCTGCTGGACCCCTAACCATGTCGCCGGAGACAAGAAAAAAGAGCTAAAGAACACAGAAAGGGCCCTCCCTGCTGAGGAGCTCCACTGAAGGGACCTTCCTCCAGGTGCCACCCAGGCCCAGTTACGTCTCATTGACGGAACCTGACTACATGAGGGCACCTAGCTCCAGGGAGGCTGGGAAAGGCAGTTTTCACTTTGCCGGCGACATGGCCAGCTAGCAGGCTTGGCCGCAGTAAGTTAGGCTAAGTCAGGAAAGAATGGCGAGGGAGCCTGATCCTTCCATCCGGTTTCACCAAGAAGGAAGCTGAGAATCTGACCCTGTCTGACATCTGGCTCTATTGGTCAATCTCCGCAGAATTTCCAGGAGGCAGGAATGTACCTGGGACCCCAGAAAGCCCCTAGGACTGTGCCTGACACAGTATTTTCCTTCCTGTGGTAGACACTCTGTAAGAGAGTTCCCTGTCTCATGATGAGCCCCTCTTCTCGCAGAAAGACCCTCAAAACACAGAGGTGGGTCTCAAGCAATCCTCCCCTCTGGCCACAGATGACAGTTCTACCTGAGTATCAGTTGACCCAGACCGGGCCATTCATGGTCCCTTCCAGAACCTTCTGAAGTTCATGTAAGAGACAGCATCAGTCCTTCTGTAGTGGCCAAATGCTGAGATGTAAGTCCATGTTCTGTCCACCCGGAGAGAAAAAGTCAACAGAGGGAGGGAAGCCAGAGCCGGAGCAACTCAGAGACAAGCACGACAAAGCACACAAGTCATAGCTAGGACTTTGCTCCTGTTCCCAGAGCCCCAGGAGGCCCAGCTGCCCCTCCGTCCTTGAGCCCAGTACAGAGTCCACAGGCATCCAGCCCTGCCACCAGGGGCCAGCAGCCTCTGGGGTCGGAGGGGGCCTCGGGAACACAGGATGGGGGAAAGACAGTGTCCAAAGACAGAGAATGCCAGGCAGACCAGAGACATAATAATACAGTTTTACTTCATGAAGTAAACAGAGGCTTTGGAGCTGGATGGAGACGGGCCACGTCTTACATCCACTTCTGAGTGGTCGGGCGGCCTTGAGCAAGCTACTGGAGCCTTAACTTTTTCATCTTTAAAATGGGGCATCACGCCTGCTTCTCAGGATTGTTGCAAGGATTACGATAATGAGGCACTCTGAAAATGTGTGGGTTCTCAGAGTAGCCTAGCTAATGGATCCTGGTCTATTCCTTCTAGTCAGAGAGAGTGAAATAAAGGAGACTATGGGACTAAGTTGACAGAACTTTTGGGGTGGAAGTAAAGTCGGGTGGGGATGGGGAGAAGATGCCTCCCATCACAACCCTCCTATAAGAATTTGCCCACTAGGGCCAAGCACCCACGTGAACTTCCCATGGGGGAAGAGAAAGCCTGAGCCCTAATCTTCTTTCAGAGACCCTGTGTGGCCCCTCCCCGCTCCGAAAAGACCCCAGGCCCCTGTAGATCCAGAGGAGCCCCTGCACCCCAACTGAAGAAGTAAAAGGACACTACTCCTTCCTCTCCCCTTCACCATCCCTGTCCCCGGAGACTTCCCTGTGCCCCGTTGCCAACCCCAACCCCTCATGCTCACTGATTTCCTGCCTTCTGCCTCACCCTAAGACAAAGAGCTGTTTTTAGGACCTCTGTAAGCCTTGGCATCTTTATTTTTGACAGCTTCACCCCATTACCAGTGCAAACATATTAAAATATTAAAAATCTGCTGTAAAATTCTTGAGAGGATATTTATAATTTTGCTCTTGAAACCATTTGGCTAGGAGTAACTGATTTAAATCACAATTGGGAAATCTTAATAAAACCTAGCCCACACATTCCTTCCAATGTAATGAAAATTTTATGAATCCTAAATTTAACAATTAATGAGGTTGATATAATGTTACAGTCGGACATTTGATTAAGAATTTATTGATTTCAATTTCACAGTGTTCTTATTTTAGAGCCAATCATTTGGTTTCACAGGGTCCCCTTTCGGGGGCTCGGGCCATGGGTTCCTCTAATGGGTAACACAGAAGTAACCTGGACCCATAGGACTTCCCTATCTTCCACCCAGGGCATACACCCCTTCACACACACACACACACTTAAGGACAAACATCGCCTTGGCTGGACTGGGGAGGCACAGTGTGCATGGGAAGGACAATGGAGCCAGTTAAGAGAAGGAGGGAAACAATGTCATGTCATGTCCCATCATGTAAGACAGGACTTCCTACTGCATCCAGTGGTGGGAGCTGCTGAGCTCACAGAGTCTGAGACAAGCCAGCCTCAGAAGTTGGCACAGACACTTCTTCCCTCCAGAAGAGGGCGGGTACTGGTGGCAGGAGAAGGGACCACCCACCCTGATTTTTAGAACCAGCCACGCAGCAGTTGTGCAAACCTACAGGCGGACTACAGAAGCACATGGACACGGGGGCTTCTCCGGGGCACCAGGGCAGTGCCCCACCAGGAGGACAGGAAAAGCTGACAGGCATAGACAGACATACAATCAGACACACAGAGGTTGGTGAGATGGGGCAGAGAAGGACGGAGGGAGAGAAAGGGGGTGGGGAGAGCAAATGGCTGAGAAGAAACTCCGATGAGGGCAGGAAGAAAAGCGGAAAGAGGGCTGGGTGCCAGCATTCAGGGGAAGGGAAGCATCTCTTGGGATTGTGGGAGCCCTGGGGCGGCAGCAGCAGCAGCTGGTGTCAACGCCAGCCCAGGGATGGGAGTGCAGGGACACCAGTTCCTCTGAGAGTCCTTGCTTGTTAGGTCACCAAAGCCTTCTGGAGGCAGAAGGATCTGAGAAGGCATCTGTGCTTGGCAAGAACCTCCCCAGCACCCCTACCACCCCTCGGAACCAGAGAGAGGGGCTGGGCCGAGGCAGAGAAAGGCCACTTTGTGCTCGCCCCAAGGTCACGGGGTATCCGCCCCACACCGGCCACAGCTTTCGCCCCAGCTGGTCCTCGCTTCGGAAGTTAAACATCACGCCACTAGGTGGAGCCAAAGTCCACGGCAACGGCAATCGGCCGCCCGGGTTTAAGAGGATGGTGGGCCTGAGAGGCAGAGGACTAAAGGAGAAAAGGGCTAAGTCTCCGCCCTACGGCGGGGCCAGGAAGGGGTCCGGACAGCCGGCGGACCGGCTTTATGTCTAAGTCTACCTTAGACATAAAGGTTAAACGGTCTCATAGCGGGGCGGGAAGTCGGGAGGAAGCGCAGGTGAAGAAGGTGCCGCCTCCGGATAGGGCGATCCCGAGAGCGGGCACTGACCGGGTACACGCTTGGCCCTGGGACAGGTATCTGGGCCGCTGTCCCTTCCAGCACCCGCAAGAGCGGAGCGGAGTCTCAGGATTCCGCGGACCAGCGCAGGTGACCCAGTAGGGGAACGCGCCCACCAGCCGCCGCGGCAGGTGGAGGCGGTGGGGCGGGGCGGGACGGGGCTCGGGCCGGGAGGCTCCCCATTGGACATGGGGGTTGCTGGGGCTCTCGGATTGGCTGGGGGTGAGGGGCGGAGCCAAGGGCGGAGCTGAGATGAATAGAGAATACGCGGAGAAGGTGCGCAGACCTGGCACAGGTGTGGCGCGTTCGGTTCAGGCTGGAGCGTGAGCTCCAGAGCTGAAGCGGGGTCTGGGGTAGGCGTCGGCCATGTTGTCCCCAGGCATAGGTGTGCGGCCGGAGAAGGGACAAGTTGCGGGCTCCTCATTGGGGAGTCTCCGGGACAGCCTGAATCTAGGACTCTTGCCTCCCTCCGGCCAAACCAGGTAGGTATCTCGACCTTCACCAACCCCGTTGCCCCTGCTCACCAACAGCGATGTCCTCCCTTCGCCTTCATCTTTCCCTTTAAGTCAGTCTCCTCCCAGATTCCATTAGCGCTCAGCACGGAGTCTGCCCGCTCCCCGTAATGCCTCAGTAGATCCCCCCACCCTTCTTGGTGGCTCTTTCACTAGGAGGAAGGAGAGTCAAGGAGCCACAAGGCCACATGGTTGGTATGAGCGCATTCCTCATTCCACAGACAGGTACACGTGGCAGACCCTGTAAAGGGCACCAGAGCAAAACAGACACGTTCTCTGCTGTTCCCCAGTTTCCACGGCAGGCTGCAGGATGAAGAAGAAGAGACAGGATTTGAGGAAAGGGACAGATTATCTCCACATTGGGGGTGTGGGTGACCATGTCTGGCTTCAACCGTGAAATAAGGAAGTTTGCCGAAATGTGTTGGGGTTAAAGGTCATCACACCTGTAAAAACTGAAAATGACCAATTAATACCGACATCAAGAAGAAAAATTGCCCCCTTTGTAGCTTTTCCGCTACAACAGGGCGCTGCTTTCAGCAAACCAATATGCAAATACCAACCCAAAGGTGACTTCTATTTGGCGGGAAGGGGAAGAAATTCCTTGTTTGACTCTATCCAGGAATCAACCATAAGGTTTCCTTAAATGGCAAATTTCCTTTGAAATCTGAAGGAAGAAATGACCTCTGGACACACCGAGTGTCCCCTCAGGACCGTGCAGCCAGCGCCCACTAGAGGGCAGCAGAGAGCTGGAGGCGCTAGAGAGAAGGGCCCTGGATTCGTTCACACCCACTCCAGAGGGCAAGAGTACCCTAATAGAAATACCAATAATAGTTCACATTTATTGAGTGGTTGCTCTAGGCCAGGCAACTTTCTAAGGGCTTATAAAAAATAACCTCATTTGATCCTCCAACCAACTCTATAAGGGGGTGTCCATTCAATAGATGAGGGAATAGAGAGGCTAAGTAACTTGCTTAAGGACACACGGCCAGTTAAGTACATGCCAGATATGAACCCTGAGGTGGAGCTGTAGAGCCTGCATGATTCACACTATGCAATTCTGCTTCCTGGGAAGACAGCGGGCAGGATGGAGAATGGGAGGAGGCAGCTGAGGTCCCTCAGACATAACCCCTGTGAGCTCTCCAAGGCCAACTGCAGAAGCAGGCACCAGACAAGGGCTTTTAGCTAATCGAGGACCTTGAGTCCTCTGTCAAGGAAGGTCAGAACATCTGAGCTTCCCACCACAGATCGCCCACATGCCTCACCAGGGAGATAGCCATGGGGAAGTGGCCCCAGTCTGCCCCGTCACCAGCGACTGGACCCAGCCCGCCAGTGCCCACTGCCGTGATGTACCCTTCCAACTGCCATGGCCTCTCGGGCTTACACGTGGGAAGTTGGCTTCAACCCACTGTCTCCCTCGCCACTTGGGCAGCCCCTGAGCCCACCTAGCCCCACCATGGGCCTGGTCAGGCCTCCTCACTGCAGTCAAGAAGGGGCTGGCCAAAGAGGTTGGGGCCCAACAAACATCAAGAAGACATTGAGGAGGAGCCTGTCCAGGACAACCTGGAGAGGCATTTAAGACCGGAACCCAGTCCTTTCTCGACCTCCTGTACGCAAAGCACTGTGCTCACCACACCAGCGGCAAGGGGATCTCATGGGGTGACCCGAAACAAGCCGTCTATCCAGCTGCGTTCTGTTCATTCCTCTTCTGTGAACTACGAGGTGGGAGGCCAGGGCCTCCTGGCTGGGGACAGGCATTGTGTGCAAATGCCCCAGTACATCTTTCTAGGTGAGGGTTTCTCAGCTGTGGCACTGCTAGTGTTTTAGCCAGGATCGTTCTTTCTTGTGGGGGCCTGTCGTGGGCACTGCCTGTCCTGGGCACGGTCGAATGTCTAATAACACCCATGGCCTCTCCCCACTAGATGTCAGCAGCACCCCTGCTCCCGGTTGCAACAGTAAAATCATGTCTCCAGATTTTGCAAATGTGCCCTGGGGATTCAGAAACACTGCAGAATAGGGGCGCCTGGGGGTGCTCCGCAGGTTAGGCACCTGACTCTTGATTCCAGCTCAGGTCATGATCTCAGGGTGGTGAGATCGTGCTCCACATGGATGTGCAACCTGCTTAAGATTCTCTCCCTCTCCCTCTGCTCCTCCCCCTGCCTTGTTCATGTGCTCCGGTCGAAGCACACATGCACACATTCTCTCTCTCTAAAAAAAGAAAAGAAACATTGTAGAGGAGATACAGGAAGTTCCTGGGCTAGGTGACCTGCAGGTTCGTTGGCGTCCCTCCTGTTCTGTGAGGGGAGAGTGGGGCTGCCTGGTGTACAGTTAAATGAGGCAATGGGTGGGAAGTGCTCAGCCTCTGTCTCCTTCCTCATTCCTGACCGTTTGGGATTCTCAGGTGTCTGCTACCCACAGAGAGGCAGGGATGCCACTTTTAAGAACAAATCTGAAAGGGCCAATTCTTCTTCTTCTTTTTTTTTTTTTTTTAAAGATTTTATTTATTTATTTGACAGAGAGAGAGATCACAAGTAGGCAGAGAGGCAGGCAGAGGGGGAGGGGGAAGCAGCCTCCCTGTGGAGCAGAGAGCCTGATGCAGGGCTGGATCCCAGGATCCCGGGATCGTGATCTGTGCCAAAGGCAGAGGCTTAACCCACTGAGCCACCCAGGAACCCCTCTTCTTCTTCTCCTTCTTCTTCTTCTTCTTCTTCTTCTTCTTCTTCTTCTTCTTCTTCTTCTTCTTCTTTTTTTTTTAATGATTTTATTTATTTGACAGAGAGACACAGCGATGGAGGGTACACCATCAGGGGGAGTGGGAGAGGGAGAAGCAGGCCTCCTGTGGAGCGGGGAGCCTGAAGTGGGGCTCAATCCCAGGACCCTGGGATCACGACCTGAGCCAAAGGCAGACACTTAATGAGCCACCCAGGCACCCCTGGAAGGGCCACTTCTTACCCAAGTTCTAAGAGAAGGAAGCTCTTCAGGTACCCTCTCTGAAGCCAGCCCAGCTGCATGGCCTTTCCGCCTGCTCCCCCACCCCACCCCTGCTGTGGCCAGGCTGGGAGGGGTGTGGGAGGGTGGCACACTGCCAGGAACCGTTCAGGAGAGGAAGCAGCAGGACCTGCCCCAGGCACCATTCTCTGTGCGTCCTGCCAAGGCCGCCCACACCTCCCACCTCTCTGGGGCCCCACAGCCCTGGTCTGGGAGAGCTGGCTCCCCTCCACCCCAGCACCCACAGACACAGGCCCCAGCTATCGGCCTTCCCTATGTCCCCATGAAAGCCCTGGGGTGAAAATGGGGTAGGTAGATCCAGCGCTTAGTGGCAGATGCTGGAAGAGGACAATCCTGCTTCCGGAGGCAGACCCAGCCTTCTTTCTCTCCTCTTGTTTGGTGGCCCTCATGAAGCGCCGCAGTGCCCCACACCCTGCTAGAAGGGTCGGAAGGTCAGAGGTGAACTCTGGGCGCACCACGAGGTATTTTACACCCAGCTTCCCGGGCTGGGGTGAGGGCCCTGCCACGTGGCATGTGGTCACGTCTGTGGCGGCAGCATTCCCACTGCAGCAGGGACCAAGGCGCCAGTGTGATGTCACCAAAGGCCGAGCTGGTCGTGTGCGTCCGCCCCCGGACACGGTAGCCATAAACAACCTTAGTTTCAGTAATAGTAAAATCATTGGGAAGTGATGCATTTTTAGTGTGTATTTCCCTTTTGAAGACAATGTGGTTTAATTGTAAGTTTGTAAAACTTACTAACAATGGCTGAGTTTAACAACCAGTTCAAAAAATTCCTAAAAATTCAACTACCAGCTCTTGAAAGCCACAGCCAGCCAGCCCCAGGGCCCCACTAAGAATCAGATGTGGTCCATGACCCCAAGATGATACTAGCTAAGTAAGGCCGACCCAAGTCATCAGCGGGGGCCAGAGTGGGGCTGTGCAGAACCTGAGGAGGGCTTCAAGGAAGGCTTCCTGAAGGAGGTGGTGTCACACAGAAATCTGAGGGAAGAATAAGAGGATCCCAGAGAGGGGTGCGCAGTGTGCCTTGCTAAAGGGAGTGCTGCCCAAAGACCAGGAGAGGAGAAAGTGCTTGGTATGCCCCAGAAAGCAGAGTGGGAGGCTAGTCCTGCTGCGGGGAAGGCTGGGCTCCTATGCAGGTTCTGCTGTTGACACCTCTGTTACTGGGAGCAAATCCCCGCCCTTCTCCATGCATCTTCCTTCTGTCAGACCGGGCCCTTGAGCCATATGGTCTCCAGGCCTGTTGGCTGTCTAGAGTCCCCAGGAGTCTGTGCAGGGGCCTGGCGAGGGTGGAGGAGAAGGGCCGGCCTGACACCCTCTGCAGCCAAGTCTTTACCTCTCTTCCGCCCACCCCCCACCCCCACCCCCCCGGTTCCCCCAGGTGATGCCCGAAACTCCCGCTTTGGCTGCAGAAAGTAGCTCTAATTACAGTCATTTAGAGAACAGTGTGCTGCGTCTCCTAATTACCAAGCCGTGCAACCCCAATTACATGTCTAAGGAAGTGTCTCAGGAGCCCCCTTCCTGGGGCCAGCCCGCCAGCTGCAGCCCCAGACCAACCAGAAGTGGGGGGGCAGGCTGGCAGCTGCTGCCAGACCTCCCCCCCAAAAAACTCCCTTCATGCCAGACTGCACAGGAAACGCTGGTTCAGAGGCCTGCCCTGGAATGGTCGTGGGGTGAAGGGAGGCAGAAGAAGCACCCCCAAAAGCAGGGCTTGAGATCCCAGGAAGGCAAGAGGCAGGAGGCCTCCATGTACACAGCGGGTGCGCCAGCCCGACCATCGCACAAGTCAGAGCCTGAGCCAGGGAAGGCGGCTGTTTAACGTTTAGGAAGCGAAGCCCCCGACTAGATGCAGATTCTCTAGCCTCAAGCCATCACCACCCACCACAGAGCCCCAGCGGAAACAGCCCTCCCCCTACGGAGGGGCCCTGCAACCCTGCCTCATGTGCCTGCTATGAGAGGGGCTCAGGACCCCAGGAGGACCCCAGGAAGAAGACTGCCTTCTCTTTGAGAGCTCCATGTATGAGAAAGAGAAGTCTCCCTCTGTACAATTCCTTCCCACAGGGCCCAGTTCAACCCCCTGGGGCTGCTGTTTCCTCTGTCCCAGGGGTCTTGACGGAGGCTGCCCACTGGTCCTCTCAGGCAGGTATCTGACAACTCAGCCAAAGCAGTTTCTGAGAGGACCCTGATTTGTGACCCCTCAGGGCTTCTCCCTGAACACGTACCCCTGGGTGCCCACATCTGGTCCCCCGGCACCAGGCTGACAACTCCCAAGTGGCTCCCAGCTTGAGTCCCTGCCCATTGCCTCCTACACCCTCCCACAGGCTGGCTGTCTCTGCTGCGGCTCCGTCCTCACAGCCTCAAACGCCAGCGCTTCCTTTCCCCAAGTATTTCAACCCTCTTCTCTAGGACCCCTGGTCCTACCCCATTCAGGCCACCATCCTCAGTCACCTAGAACCCCGCGAGGCCCCTAGCTGGTATCCCGCGGAGTCCCAGGAGGCAGCGGAGCCTGGACATCGGTCGGGTGCACGGCCCCGTGGGTTCCATCGCTGGCTCCTCCACTCCTAGCTGGGCTCCAGGCCTTGAGCAAGCTACTTAGCATCTTAGTACTGCTCTCTGTCTCCTCAGTGCCTGTGGACAGGATGGTTCCCAAGGAATTCAGAGTGGCCAGTAGGGGACGGGGACGAGGGGGGTTAAAATGAGGCAGGGGGGGCACAGGAGAAAACATCTGTGTTCAACTAAGGCCCATGAACTTGCTCCTGAGATGAGTACAGGGCCTTCAGGATAAAATCTCCTACCGATTTTGTATCTGAGATGGTGCCCAAGGGATATCCTACCTGGTCTCCTGTGGAAGTACAGAGCCTGGCTGCAGCCCCCTCATTGGCTCTCCCTGCACAAGGGACCAGGATGGGACAAGCTGAATCCCAACCTAGGACGGTGGGCCTGTGGCCAGCAGCTGGGGTTGGGGGGGGGCAGCAGGGTGTGCTTGTGTGGGCTTGGCTCTGGGGGCGGGGCCTGGGGAAGTGACTTCACATCCACCACCTGCGAAGCTCTTGCACAAACATATTATTAGCTTGTTAATTAATTCTCATAACAGCCCTGGGAGTTGGGTGTCATTATCCCATTTTACTGCAGGTTTACTGAGCAGTGGTCCTGTTCAGATAGTTAGTGACTGGGTAGGAGAGAGGCTGAGGGTTGCTCCTGAAGACAGTGAGGCCGGCAGGTGGGAGAGGAGTCACAGGCTGGTGGAGGGGGCCTGCCAGATGCCTAGAAGAGGGGTGGGGAAGGGCTGGGAGGTAGGCTGAGAGAAGGGCTCTCAAGGTGAAGTCTGGGGGAGACCTCCTTGAGCCCCCCCGATTATTGCACAGATGGGGAAACTGAGGCCCAGGCAGGAACAGAAACTTGCATAATAAGGTCACTCAGCCTGTCAGAGCCTGAGCTGGGACCTGTCCTTTAGGCTGGGGCTCCACCTCTACCCACGGTATTTGGAACTGGCCGAAGCAGTGGGGGTGCTGGTGGAGAGAGAGGCCTGACTGAGGCCCTGTCCCAGGGCACACTCGGTTCGGCCTTGGGGCCCCAGTGGCTCACATTGGGCTGACCAGCAGGCACTAATGGGCTTCCTGGCCTCTCTGGGTGGCCAGCAGAGGGTTGTGTTGTCCCAGAGTGAGAGCTCCCAGACTCCTGGTCACCTCTCCAGGCCTATCCCATGGTCCCTGGACAGGTGCAGGGGAGGAGCAAAACAGAGTTCCTGGGAGCAGGAAGATCATACAGGGCTGAAAATTAGGATCTCTGTGCTGGGAGATCTCTGTCCTGACGCCAGTTCCCTCTTGCCTAAGGGTCCAGTTTCCCCAGCAGAGCACTGGAGGGACATCAGCTCTTTTCCTCCTCCGTACATGCCCACCAGCTTAGAAACGTTTTTGGAAATGTACCCAGCTCCAACCAGCCTCTGTTCTCTGGAAAAAAGAATGCATCCCAGGCTGCAGCTCTGCTCAGAACTCTTACAGAAGAGGTGGAAAAGAGGCTAGACCTAAGAAGGTCTCCACAGTGTCCCCAGTGGATTCCCGAATTGTTCTTTTGCTGAAATCCTACTCTGGGGGCAGGAAGGATGGTCAGACTACCATGGGGAGGGACGTCTCTGCCTCTGTCTCAGGCCCCCAGTAGGTGAGGGGAGAGAATTTTCTCCAGGACAGCTGAGGCAGGTGAGTGGGGGTGATGAAGCAGTCCAGGCCCCAGAAGAGATCCCAGTACAGAGCAATTGGCCCATTGTGAGAGGGCTCCCCTTGTCATCCCCAACAGCCTACAACCTTTCTGGTGTGGTGTCCGGTGACCAGTCTTCCAGAATCTGGTCACAGCAGCTATCTGCTCTGACCGAGAGCTCACCGTATCTCCTGAGGCGTCCGCTCAAGGTCCCAGCAGTCCGGCTTCTAAGGGCAAAAATGCCAGGACAGAAGCCAATGCAAGATCAGGGACCCTGAGGATATTGAGATGCCCAGGTCAGAGAGAAGCCCCGGCCCTGCCTCCCACCACTGAGATTTCAAATGCCGCGGAGGCTAGAGTTCATCATCCAGGTGTGCTGTGCCTTGCTGCAGTAAGTCAGATCCTCTCTGGTCCTCGGCACCCAGCCTGGCTGTGTCTTGTGGGTGACAGACCAGGTGGTCTCTTGGGGCCCCCTTCCAGCATTACAGTCCTTGAGTTCCCACTGCTGTTCCCACATACCCCCATCCAGGCACTGTCTGCGGGAAACCCTCCTGTAAAGGACAGGCTTGTGAGGACCCTACAGTCCTCACGAGCTGACTGGCTCCTCTGCCCAGAAAGCGGGCAGGAGGGGTAAGGGGGCGGTCCCAGCGGGCAAGCAACATGGACATGGGGACCTAGGGGGACAGTGTCCTTGCAGGTGGCAGGCTTGCACCACAGAGAGGGGCTGGTGACTCACAGGGACCCAGGGGGGCATTTCCTCCCCAGGCAAAACCAGACAGGGAGCGCCCAGACGGGGGAAGCGGGGGAGGGAGGGACACACATCCTGCAGCTTTGTTCTCCCAGGTGTGCATTCAGGCCAGCATTTCCGGGAATCACGGTGACCCTCCTGCTGCCTCATGCTATCGTCAGACACTGTCTCCCGCCCTAGTGCTCTCGATTTTATGGCCAGAACACCCACTCCCATCCCATTGCCACCAACACTCTGATTCAACTTCTGTGTCACCTCTGGCCTGGAGCATGGTAAGAGCTGCTTCCCATCGCCAGTCTCCTCCCAGGGCTTTCATCCTGGGTCCCCCTGCAGCCCCACCCCACCACCCAGCTCTTCCTCATACGTTGCCTGTTTCAGACCTACTCTTCAGGTTCCTCTCCTAGAAGCCTTCCCTGACTGTCCCGCCCCCACTCCCAGCACAATATACCCCTCTTTGGAGCCCTGGCAGGAGCTGAGTATATGCTACAAGGCTTAATCCTATGGTCCGTGACAAGTGCCTGCGTCCCCTATGAGGTCAGAACGTGGTTTAGCGTGGCCTCTGTTGCCCCACAGCACATGGCACAGTGCTGCGCACTCAGTGAACACTCAAGGAATGGAGGGATGTCCCATGGTGCACTTGCAGCCCCTCACCTCCCGCCCCACCAGGCCCAGCTCCTCCCAGTAACCCTTGTCATCTGTGATCCCCGGAGCCTCCTACGTGTTGGGCTTTGTGGTGGGAAGTGGGCAGTCTGCCCCCCAGACCCCAAGATCAAGGCCAGACTCAAGACCCCTGTAAATTCCCCAGCAGGTGCAAGGGATAACCTCAGGGACACCCATTGCCATGACCTATTGACTCAGGAAGCCAGTCCTCCAGAACCCAGCCCCCCAACAGGAGGAGTCCCAACTAGAATCAGATGCCCAGAGAGGGTCAGGGTCCAGACCAAGGTCACACAGCAAGGCTACCACAGAGCTACACCAAGAATCCAGGGCGCCAGTTCCGGCTTAGGGTTCTCCCCGCACTATAATACATGTGACTATTTTTAGGAAGCTAATTAGCAAGTCAAATATGACTCCTGCTAATAATAATACCACCTTTATGCTTTTCAGTCTCTGCATCACCTCATTTGCTCCTGCAACAGCAGGATATGCCAGGCAGGGAAGTAGGAGGTGATCTCATTACAGAGGTGTGGTCAGGAAAGAGGAGGTGACTGCTGCTTCGGCCTGTCCCCCAGCCTCTCCTAGAGGCCACAATGCCCCAGAGGCTCCTGTCTCTGAGGCTTGGCTCAGAGCCTCGCAGGTGGCCTGCTGTCTCGCCCTGGTAGGTGCCCAACCCCACCCACCCAGCGGAAGTCAGCCATCGGTTGGCAGTCCCCTGCTCGCAGCCACGGGGCTTCAGGTGGCTTTGAGGGCTAGTCTCCACTACATAGATCCTTTTTTTTTCTTTCCCTCTGCAAACCTCAGGCCCATGTAAAGGATAGTTCCGGCTGAAGGGGCATGGGCTGCCTAGTTGTATAGCCTGGGCTGCCCCCCCCCAACTTGTGACCCCTGCTAGAATGGAGGACATCTTCATCCCAAGAGGGGCTGGGGTCAGGTCCAGCCTCTCATCCCACAGGCCCATCTCTTGCCCATTCCCCACCCCTACCCCCGCAGAAGCTCCTGGGACAGCTGGTGGCACCAGGCAGGGCTGGGTAGATGCAAACATGAAGTCAGATCCTCGATTGCTTCCTGTGACCTTCCCAGAGGAGGGAGGGTGTGTCCCACTAGGACACAGCTGGGCTGTTCTGTCAGAGAAACAGGACAGAACAGGGTGTGACAGAGCCCCTGTTTCTTAGATGGGCAGCTGAAGCCTAGGCCAGAGTACTGTGCCCTCACCTCTAATAAGAGCCTGTGCTGAGCCCCAGGGGCCCAGCTCCTGCTTGAGAGGGTGGTGGGATGAGACCCAGTTTCCAGGGGTCTCAGCTCACAGCATAACCTCTTGTGGTAGGTCCCTCCCCCAGACACGGGTTCAGGAGCCCTGCAGTCAGGAGAGCTTCTTGGAAAGAGGGCACTGTAGGGGCTCTCGGACAGCGAGACTGGGCACAGCAGGTGCAAAGGAGAAGAGAGGATGGGCTCCATGATCGCCTCTCAGATGAAGGCCCCTGGCCTGTGTCCCACCTCAGCTGGGTAGACTGGCCTGCTGGGGAAGGTTCTGGACTCCTGCCCCCCCACACACATTTGGCACGAATGGCCCCCAGGTATAGCAAATGGCCCTTGGAGTCTCTTCACTGAGAAGTCAGGCTATGGCTACTGGTCCCTGCTGGGCCAGCGCAGGGGCAGGGGGAGATTAGGGGACTGCTTCCCAGAGGGAGACAAAGGCCATCCTGATGAGAAAGAAGTAGAGGCCTCCCAGGGTGGCCCACAGATGCCCTGGAGGCAACAGGGGCCTCTCCCTCCCTCCATCACCTGGTGGGATGAGGTGGGCACCCATTTACCCAGTCTCAGACCTGGTCCCTACCAACAGGGAGCCGCCATCCCAGGGGAGCTCTGTTGGCTGCAGGACAGCGGCCCATCTGGCTGGGGACAGCAGTGATGTTGACAGGGCAAGAACAGGGCTATCGGTGAACAAAGGGAGATGGAAAGAGGGCTGCACGTACAGGAATGGTTCCTGAGCTGGCAGCCGGCATCACCGGCTGCGTGTCTGAGGCACGCAGGGGAGGCACAAGTTCACCTCTCCCTGACCGTTCAGTCCCGCGTGTTCTTGATCACAGCCTTGGAAGTAGAGCTGGCATAGGCGCCTCATGGCCACAGCTCGGGGCGTACTACAGCCTTCCTGGGAAATCCCTGTTACCCCCTACCAAGGGCCCTCCTATCCCAATGAAAGATGTCTCTGAATTGCCTCTGAACCCTGATAACAGATATGTTCGCCACCCCCCACGGCCCCTTACCCTCTCTGGGCACCCCACCACCCAATCTGGGGTGGGACAGGGAATGTGCATTAACAAGGGAGCCCAGAAGGGGCCGTCCTTGCTGAACCCAAAGGTAAGCAGCACCAGCTGGGCAGGGGGGTCGCCTAGACACCTAGAGCCTTGAGGCCCTCACCCCACTGCGAGGGAGCGGGGCAGCAGGACAGGTGCGGGAGCCCTGCGCTTCGCTTTGGCCTGTCACACAGCATCAGAGAAGGAGCTGCCAGCACCGGGGAGGGTTAGGAGCCTCGGGGAAGCGGTGGCTTTTCAGCTGAGTGAGCGAGAAGCACTGGTGAAGTAGAGTTGGTGCCCCACTTTCTGGCACAAGCAAGGGAGGGGTGCCTACTGCCTGCAGGGTCCAGGACCAAGTGCTCCGCAGAGCCAGAGGAGGCAGCCAAGTTCAGAGAGGTGGGGGACAGGTGGCAGCAGACACCCCTCCCCGATCCTGCATGAGGAAAGTGAGGCCTGCTAGGTAGGAAGAGAGGGGCTGGTGCTGGACAGGAGCCCTGATGTCCAGGAGAGGGTAGGACCAGCTCCCCAGACCCAGAGTTCAGCAAAACACAGTGGCCCCATCACCCTGGTCCCGTAGCGCACAAGTGCTGGAAGGAAAGATGGGTGGGCTCCGTGCGCTCCAGTGCGCCAGGTCCCAGGGGTGCCTCAGCATAGCCTCAAACTTGGACCCAGGCAAGAAGGGCCTCTGCCCAGGACCCCATGCATGATCTAAAGAGAACCCACTCTGTCCCTCCTCTGGCTTCAGGCCCAGCCAAGGCCCATGTCCCTCCTCCCAATGCAGGACCCCCAAATTCCCCACCCCACAGTCTGCACAGGCCTTTCCCCTGGCCCTGCAGCTGGTGTGCACACCCCAGGCCTGAGGGGTGGTGGAGGGCAGCTCTTGCCTCTTCCGTGGATGACACATGGCTGGGGGGTGGGGATGGGCTCTCCCTGTGCCGCCGCATTCCAGCAATTTGACCCCAGGCGTCCAAGAATTCTAAATGCAATCTGGCCTTCCAGGTGGTTCTCAAGGAATGCTTATCCACTGTATCCTATAGGATACATGGGCCGGACTGTATCCTACGTATCAGTTGGTTAGCTTGATTTATAACCTATCTAGACGCATTATGGGGGTCTCCACCTGCACTGTGCCCTGAGCCCCATAGCTGTTAGGGGTGGCCCTAGCAGGATACCACATGCAGGGTCCTGTACCTCGTTCTTGCTCTGAGGCTCATGGCCTCCTTCCTCTGGGATACCCTGGAAGGGACATGAACCCCAAACTCCCAGGCTGGACCATCAGCTCCCTGATGCAGGAACCAAGTCCTAAAGCGCCCCTCCCTGCTTCATTCCTGAGCTGACTCGGACCCGCACCTAGCAGCTGGCCTTGGGGGTCGTGGGGGGGGGGGGTGGGGGGCCTGGGGGAGAGGAAGTCGTACTTACTGGACACTTCCTGTGAGCTACATTGTGGAACCATCTACCCTAACCGTCAGGAACCCTCTGGGGACATTGTCATTGTTAAAACCCCTTTGTTGTGTATGAGGAAATGAAGGTTCCAAGAGCGTACAGACCTTGCCCAAGGTCACACAGGTGCTACAGAGCCTCGCCTCTGAGCCCCGAGCCTGTGCTCTTTGCACTTGAGCAGGCAAAGGAAAGTGGGGGACATCTGTGGCTGGGGCATTCGCAGGAGCCCAAGGATAAGCAGAGAGCAGGCCTCTATGGGTCACAATGGGGGAACCAAATCTAGCCAGCCTGCTTGGACCCCAAACCCTGACCACCAGCCGCCTTAGGAGCTGGTCCCCTCATCCCCAGCAGGGTGCCCTAGGGACTGAGGGGGTCCATGAAGCAGTCCGTGTACCAACCACCCTCTCGGGCCCCGAGTGCCTCTCCCCAGAGGCGGTGGGACTTTTTCACATATCTGTGAGAGCGACAGGAACCCCAGGCATCCCGGAAGCCAGCACCGGAGATAAGACGGGAGATTCGAGTTTGACCCGGCCACAAGCAGTGTTCAGCCGGCCGTGTGCAGGGGACCGATAACACCAGGGCCGGGCCTCTCGGCACCTCCACGTCAGTGGCCTCCATGTCACCGCACAGCGTGGCCTTGCGCAAGTCGCTAAGCCTCGCACAGTCTCAGCTCCTCCACTTGCCAAGAAGGAAAAACAACAATGTCCTCTCTGAGGGCTTTTCCTCTCAGGTGAATAATAATGCTGAGGCCTGGCACCTGCTCCCGCTCTGTGTGCACGCACGCGTGTGTGTAGGGGGAGGGTCACACGACAAAGGTTAGTTCCTTTTCCCCGAAATTAAGAGGTAGTTCCAATTTTCAGAAAAGAGGAAGTAGACGGATTCCTGAGAACCTTCGACCCGGAGGGGACCACCCACCGGCAAGGCCCATTCAGTAGGTGAGGTCCCAGTGTGCCCAAGAAGGGCGAGGGTGGGCAGAACGGGCTGGAAAACCAGCATCTCTCCCCAGAATTCTCGCCTGCCTGGCCCTGCCTCCACACATCCGTCCCCTCCTGGCACGTCTGACCCCAGCCTTGCAGAGGGTGGTGAGCTCTGGGGGTCTCCTGGGCAGGGGCAGGAGGCAGACATAGGCCCAGGGAGCATCTGTGGCCCAGTCACGCTCAGCAGAGCTTCTGCCTGGCAGGCTGGGCTCCATAGTCGGGCTTCAGTCTGTCTGCTCCTGCTCCCCAGGAGCTCCCTGGCTCCGAGCCTTGGCTAAGGCAGCCCTCCCATCTGGCCCACCCTTCTTCCACCTCTGTATCCGCTGGGTTGCCTCACCTGAGAGCCCTTCTCTAGCCACCAAGGAGGCCTACACCTGCATGTTCCAGAAATTTGTTCAAAAGACACCTCTGCTTTCCCCCGTTTCCCTTCTGGTCCTCTCACTGCAGCGGAAACAGCCAACATGTTACCTGGAAAGGTGTTCCTCTGGCCTCTGTCCCCCCCTTCACCCTGACCAGATCCCCTTCCGTAACCGCCTTAGGATCCATTCCTCCCTTCTCAGGACACAGCCGCAGGAGTGAAGCGGCAGGTGGTCTCTGCTTTATCTCAGAGAGGCTCTGGGAACCTGTGGCCCAACCTCCCACCCCATCGCCCACTGCTGCCTCTTGGCTTCAGACCCTCTGCTTTCATCCTTCCCATCCTCCAGGAACCCTCTCTCAGCTTCACCTCCAGCTCTGCTGGGAAGCCAAAGTGCTGTCCCCGCTCCACCTTCATAGCCACCCGCCTCTCACCTCCCCTTGACCTGAGGTCTGACTCCCACCCCAGCCTTCACCCAGGGCCCTGACAGGCTCTCTGCTGTTCCCCTGCCTGCGTTGACTGGCCGCGTCAGTGTTGTCCCACGCTGCTGACCATTTCCACCCGAGCTCCAGACCAGTGATCCGTGTGCCTACCGGACACCGCCTCTGGCTGCCTCTTGGGATCTCCCTGAAACCTGTCCCTCCCCCGCTTCTCTCTGTCTCACTAACCCAGGTGCTGAAACCAACCACAACTTTCACGTTCTCCCACCAGATCTCATCCGGTCTCAAGGCATCAAATACCTTCTGTGCTGTGAACACCATAGGCCCCAGATGCCCCTGCCATCCCCCGTCCAGAGCCCTCCCCTATTGCCCTCGCCGAGATCTGTGATCATCGTATTTATTGTCTGACACCGCCAGCTAGAATGAAAGCTCCTCACGGTAGGAGATGTGTCTGTTTTGGGGATGGAGGCAAGCCCAGTTTCTGGAACGGTGCCTGGCACATGGTAGGCATGCAGTGGTTTTGCTTCATGAGTCAATGAATGATGGGACTTGGGCTGCTCCTCTTCCACAGTGGCCACACCCCACTTGCCACCAAATCTTGTTTCTAGGAGTCCTCATCCCCAAAGCCACTCCCTTCCCCCAGGCCCTGTAGCTCCAGTGTCTGGGTTGTCTGACTCTCCCTGGCCTCCAGGCCACCACGCTGAGAAGCAGGACTGGGCACAGACTCAGGAGCCAGGGTGTGACTCGGAGCTGGTTCCCTAACCTCTTTGTGCTCTAGTCCCCCATTCGTGAAAAAGAGTTGGTGATAGCAGCACCTCCCTTGTGGGGTTTAGAGTGTGAAGGAGTTTACCTGAGACAATGTGGGTAAAGCATATCGTAAATTGGGGTTATTACTTTTTGCGATTACCAAATCCCATTACCAGACAAAGCAGAGCAGAATCTACCGAAGACTGTCCCTGAGCTCGTGGTGGTTTTCGGTTTCTTTTCTGAAAGACAGGGACCCTCCCAAGCCAGCCCCCATCTGACTTGCGTGGCGTTGTCCCTTCATTCCGATCCCCCTAAATTCCCCAGGTCTCCCGAGGGGTCATGCTGCGTCCCGCCCCTACTCGGCCATGCACCGCTTTCTCTGACTCGTACTTGCTTTTTCACTGGGCAGAAATCCTGGAGCTTTTTTGCACCTTCGCAGGCAGAGGGCTTCCACATTCTCTTTACAGCTGCACAGTGGTCTGTCCCGGGCCCCGCGATCCTGTCCCGCACCGATGCTCACACAGGGTGTCCCCAGTCCCTGGCCACAACAGTCCAGCTGTGGACGCTTTCGTGCACGTGTCATGGGCGCGTAGGTGTCTCCGTGGGACAGAACCCCAGGGGTGGGCTTGCGGGGCCGAAGGTAACGAGTGAGGTACATGCTGCTGTCCTACCCCCTTGCTGCCCAAGCACGTGCCCCAGCAGAGCCCAAAGCTGGATGCAGAGCACGGGGACTCCGGTCTCCCGCCCTGCCCACCATACCAACCTGCCTCCCTCAGAAAGTGGGGCCTGAGCCTGCAGCGGGACCAAAGGCCAGCTCTGCTTCCTGCCTCTGGTTGTCAGCCTCTTTGACCCTGTACGGAGGGATCCTGGGGACCTAGCCAAGAGCATGATAGAGGCTGGCCCTCAGACTCTTGAAGAACACGTTGAGCCTTCACACGGGCCTAGGGCCTGGGATACAGACTCCTGCCCAGGGTCTCCCCACCTGAGTCTCCTCTCTGCTGCTGCCTCTGACCTACCCGTCAGCACACACAGGCCCCTCAGAGATGGAGCAGAGGTGGGAGCGGGAGAGCAGGGGACAGGATCCCCGCCCAGCTGGGCCCGGGCAGTGGGACAGATCCATGAAAGAGGGACTGGCAGAGCTCTGAGACCCTGAGGCCCCAAAGAGCCAGCCAGGGCCATGTATGGCTCCTGTGGGCAGCCTCCTGCCAGCCGTCACAGAGGCAGAGCCCCATCAACCGCCGTCTGCCATGGTGCGGGGGCTTCCTGGGCCAGCTCCACTCAGGAGGCCTCCTGGCACAGATGTGAGGGGCTGGGAGGGTCCCAGCTCTTCACACCTTGGCCGAGGCCTCAGGGTCCCGTTGGAGCCCCCCTGCTCACCCTCTGCCCTGTCTCCACACAGCCACTCCACCCCATCGATCGTATAGAAACACTTGAGCTCCCCACACAGGTCATTCTGCTTCCCACTTCTGTGCCTCTGACTGTGCAGTTGTCCTGGCCCCATCTCAGCCTAGCTAACACCTACTTTTCCACAAAGACAGAATCCAAGAATCACTTTGGCTTTAATGCCCCCCTCCCCGGGTTCACTGCTGTCGGAACTCTGGCCCCACTGGATGGCTCATCCCAAGGGCACCGATGATGTCCCAATGTCTGTCCTCACGGCACCACCAGCCTGGGCAGCTAGGCTCTTCAGGGGGGTTTTTGCCATGCCAAGCCCTTGGCCTTGCCAAAATCCCCCACCTGATGATGCCGTCACACCAGGGCAGCCCCAAGGAAAAGCCGGGCCTTAAGGCCCTTTGCTAAAGATCCAAAAATTGCCCCGGAAGCCGCACAGGAGCTCCGTGATGGGGAAGTGGGGCCTTCCGGAGGCCAGGGTAGCAGGAGGCCTTTCAAGGACATTATCTTCTGGACTTTCCCATGCCCCCATGACTTGAGTTTCTCCACAGCGTGGGGGCTGCCAGGGAGCAAGATCAAAAGATAACATCAGCCCAGAGTGAGCCGAGCCTGGGCAGGAAGAAATGAGGAGATGTAGGGGGAGGGGGACAAGCGGGCAGGGTGGGCTTGAGAGCCACAGGGCTCCCAGCACCCAGGTCAGGCTGGTGCCACCTGTCTAGACCCCGTTGACAACACCACCACTGCCTTTACCAGAGCCGAGGATGCTGGCAGGAGGACTAGGACTTCTCTGGCTTCCGGGAGGCCAGGGCTGCCTCCATCCTGTCGCCACACCCCTCTACACCTGATCCAACCAGGAACTTTCCCAGGGGCCCCATGAGTCACTGAGAGCATGAGGGAGAGGGTGAGCTCATTTCAACTTAGTCCTAGAAAGTATGAGTTCATTGAGCAGGTATTCCCCAGACCTCTCTGTGAGACCAGCACTGCAGCTCTAGGCTGTGAGATACAAATGCAGATGAGGCCACCCACTCTGTCTTAGCATGGACCCAGCCAGGCTCCAGCCTCCTCCCTCAGACTGCAGGACCTGGGAGCGTGGAGGGGGCTGGGCAGGAAGGCAGGCTGAGGGAGGTGGCTCTGACTCCTGTGGTGGGCCCATTCCCTTACCCCCAAACCTGGGGTCCCAGGGGGCAAGTTAGGCAGAACTGAAACTGGGCAGGGGAGAAACTGTTCAGAACAAGGGACCTCTAGTGCTCACAGTTCACTTACACATACCATGCCCAGCCTGGGAAAGTCTTCGAAGCTTGGCTTCCTCCTGCCACCTCCCCTTCGCTACCCCCCAGCCCCGTGTTCCCCAGGCCTCACCCCATCCAAACTGGAAGGACCACAGGCTGGGAGAGGGGTTCATTGCTCTGGTTTCCCTCCTCCACTGCCTTCAAGGGTAACCTTTGGCAGCTCATTCCCCACTCTGAGCCTCAGTCTCCTCATCTGGCCTGGGCTGCTGGCCCAGGATCTGGAGGTGAGGACTCAGCACAGAAGGAACAGGCCATGCAGATGGATGTGAGTCAAGGAAGGGACTTCTTGGCCAGCAACACCGAGGCGCTTGGCACCTTGACCGTCACCCTACCTAGGGACTCAAGTGCTGGGATAGGGCAAAGGCGGGGCGCAGACCATGGCAGAAACGGTGCCACCTCTGGAGCCTTCCCGCTCGTCCCTCACATGCATGGAGGGCCCCGTGACTCTTCCTTCACTTCCCTTCACCACGAGCACCACCACTTTTGGTCTGTGGCCCCTCGGCTCTGCCAAAGCAGCCAGAGCCTCTGTTTCCCGCCCCCCCCCCCCACTGCCGGTGCTCAATAAAAGTAGGTGTTGAAAGAAGAAAGGCCCAAAAAAGAACAAGTGTTGGTGAGGGGGTAGAGAAAACAGCCCCCGTTGCAGGAGGCCAGGTGAGAACATAGAGTGGTATAACCCTGTGGAGAGCCGTTTGGCAGCTCCCCCGAAACGAACCACCACGTGATCTGCAACTCGACCCCCAGGTCGACAGATAACCCCAGAGAATGGAAAACCTCTGCCCGCAGGAAAGTTTGCACACCAGCATCCACACAACTCTACCCGCAAGAGAGTGGGAACACCCTGGGTGTCGGTGAACCGATGATGGGTAAAGAAATGTGGCAGGGGGGGCGCCTGGGTGGTTCAGTGGGTTAAAGCCTCTCCCTTCGGCTCAGGTCATGATCCCAGGGTCCTGGGATTGAGCCCCACGTCGGGCTCTCTGCTCCACAGGGAACCTGCTTCCTCCCCACTTTCTGCCTGCCTCTCTGCCTACTTGTGATTTCTCTCTCTCTCTGGGCTATTACTCGGCAACAAGAGTGGGAGGAGGGTGCGAGTGACAGATACATGCTGCGACGTGGGGGAAGTTTGAAAACAATTACGGTAAGAGAAAGAAACCCGGGCTCAGAGGCCACATCGTATATGACTCCATTGATGTGAAATGTCCAGGATGGGCAAATCCCTGGAGAGAAAAGTAACTTCGTGGGGGGAGGGGAAGGGGGAGTGACTGCAAAGGCACAGAGTTTCTTTGGGGATGATAGAATGTTCTGGAATTAGATGGTGGTGATGGTCATGTAACATTGTGAATACACTGGAAAGCACGGGATTGTATACTTAAAATGTGATTTTTAAAAAATCTCAGTTAAATATACAATAAAATAAAGGCAAATGATCTCCCTAGGGATGAGTTGGAAGGCCAACTTGTCTGGCTAGCTGGTTTGTATCTGAAAACATCACCCCATGGGAGACTCTCTTTGCCCTTGGAGGGCCCCACTTGCTCACCGCACCCCTGCTCCCACGTCTAGCCTGGGAGGGGTAGGTGGGCAGGGCCCAGGGAGACCCAGTGGGCCTTGTGGTGGCATGGAGCCCTTTCCTTGTGTCTCTGGCTTTAGGACAATCACCCCCAAGGTGAGGGGATTTGAGGCATGGCTACAGTCTCCTCTCTGACACCGGCCCTGTCTCCTCCTTCAGGCAGCAGCAGTCTGCCTCACACGGTAGGCGAGGGTGACTGAGCCTGAGGACCGGGCCAACCCCCACACAAACGCTTCTCCTCTGGCCTGCGTTCCAGCCGTATATGGACCCACAGTTGGAAGTTCTTCCTTCGGTCTGGCTGTGGTATCTGGCTTGGAGTCAGCAGTGGGCAGAGGTTTCCAGTGAGTCAGTCTGACTCAAGGTTACTCAGCTCAGGTCCCTATGGGGTCCTCACCCCACAATGTTCACTTCACCGTGATGGAGCAGGATGTGGGCTCCCTTCAGCCCCCTTAGCAGCTGCTTCCTGAGGGGGTGCTAGTGGGAACCATCGAAAGGGGAAGGCCAACCCACCCACCTGCAGCAGCCCCCCAGCCCCGCCCTTGGAGGATTCGCTGGCGGGTGGCCCTCCCCTCTCTGAGCCTCTTAGAACAGGTGGTCCCATCATCTTCCTCTGATGGCCAAGCCTTGGGTCCAAGCGGATGTCATGGGAGAGGTCCTGGCCCACTGAGGCTGCTTCTGCCCCAGGCGTGACCTTTATCATGTCACCAGAGGGACCCCCGTGTCTGCGTCTCTGCTGTGTACATCCTGTGTCAACCACAAGCCCAGCAAAGCAGAGGAGTTTAATAAGCAGCTACAGAATGTATAAGCGAGGTCAGATCAACTGGAAAGCATTTCTTTGGATCCCCAGAGGTGGATCCCAACCTCTGACATGCAAAGCAACTGAAACCCATTTCTTCCTTTTTTTTTTTTAAGAACCATCTTTTTTTAAAATTTTTAAAAAAGATTTTATTTATTTATATGACAGAGAAAGCGTGACAGTGAAAGAGAGAGAGAGGGAACACAAGCAGAGGGAGTGGGAGAGGGAGAAGCAGGCTTCCCACTGAGCAGGGAACCCGACGCAGGGCTCGATCCCAGGACCCTGGGATCATGACCTGACCTGAGCCGAAGGCAGACAATTAACAGCTGAGCCACCCGGGTGCCCCTGAAACCCATTCCTTGAGCACAACACCCAAGGGCATGCTTTTCTGTGCAGTGTTAATAAATTACTTACCCTCTCTGTCCTTCAGTACCTTTAGCAATAAAATGGAAATGATAACAGTATCAACCTCATAAGGCTGCTGAGAAAATGAGGATAATTTCGTAAAACTTCTAGAATCGTCTCAGGCCTATGCATCAGAGATGATCTAGGGCCCCCACTATAACTGCCCGGAACACTGTTCTCGTGCGTGGCCTTCCTTGTTGAAGCTGAGCCAGGGCGCTGACTGACCAGTGCCTCTCTCCGGCAAAGAGGGAGGATAGAGATAAGTCACACCTCTCAGAAGGACCTCTGGGCTCCACCTGGTCAGTCCCAGGCCTTGGAGGTGCTTTTGCTCCTGCCCCAGCAGGAACAGGGGCCCCCCTTCCCAAGGGTCCAGCCTGGGCTCCACCTGCCCCTTGCAGGTCTCCTCCACACACAGCCTGTGCTTAATGGGTGCTCAGGAAGTGGGCTGCTCCCCAGAGAGACAGGCCCTGGGGACCGCAGGGGCCCAGACTCCAGCATAGAGCAGGGCCTCCATGACTCCAGGGACTTCCTGCCTGCCCAATGTCCTCTCCCCTCCCCCCATGGGATCACTTTGACCCTGGGAGACCAGGGAGGCTAGGCATTCCAGGAAAGGCCTGACCCGCCCAGGAAACCCACGTACCTGGTAGGGCCTCTTCTGACCCATTGTCCTGAAAGGACAGAAACCGAGGCCTGGGATACCATGAACCTCCCTCAGGGCCGCTCTCCATGGGTGGGGTACATGTTCAGGCTTCCTTCCTGCACTCTCCTGACCCTGGGCCTTCCTACACTCCAGTGTTCCTCTGTTCCCAGCTCCCAGGTGGGCCAGAGGGCATCTCAGCAGAACCCCAGGGGAAGGGACATAAATGGGGCTGGGGCTGGGGTCCCTCTGGGCCAGTGTATCATTAACTCCAATGGCATCTTTGTGCCCTCTCTGCCCTGCTCTCCTCCAGGGCAGTCTCTCTGTCTCTCCGCAAGTGACATTGGCCCAGTGATCCCCATCTCTGACATTCCCCAGAGCTGGAGACGGATGTCCTAAAACTGACACCTCATGGTGGCTGATGTGCACTGAGGAGGGCCCCCATCTGCGGGGAATTGAACTTAGCCGTGCGAGTAAGAAAACCTCAAGAGTCTCAAAACATCCCCAACACCTTTACCTTGGCCAAGAAGCGTCTAGATCACACCCACCGCTGCTTCCTTGCGGGCAGGTGCCATGCAAAGGTGAGAAGAGGCAAAAGTCTTTGGTTCTGGGCGAGGCTGTCATGGGCTATGCAGCTCTGAGCAAGAAGCGCTCGTCACAGCCTCATCCTCCCATCTACGGGGAGACAGTAATGCCTACCCTGGCAGTCTGTCTCCGAGGGCCTTGACCAGCCTGTCAGGAGAGGCTGGGGCAAGAAGGGGCTTTGGTAATAGGATTCCCGGAACTGGCTATGGGAAGATCCACCCTATGAACTCAGCATTTCCCCGATAGTCACTTTTCAGAAGAGCAAAAAGTGACTTCCGCTGCCTCTACTTCCTGTAGCTGGGAGTGGGGAAACCGTCGTGGGCCAACAGCGTCACCTGCTCACTCACTCTTGCCACCAGGAAGACAATCCTCAGGGTGGGCCCCCCCCCCCCCCCCCAGACTCAGAGCAGGTGTGTCCCCAGCAGCAATCATCCCACCACACAACGGACTGAGGGGCTGAGGCCTGGCAGGGCATCAAGGCACAGAGGTTTGGATTTTTTGGTTTTGGTCCCAGCTCCCGCAGGCACCCCCGATTGCCTTGGGGACCACCTCTCTCTGGGCCTCAGTAGGGAGTCCAGTCTCCCCGCCTGCTGCTTTATCAGCCAGCAGGACCCCCAGAAGCTCAGAGTTGGAAGGCATGCCCCTTCCCACAATCATAGATATGCATGGCCCAAATGCAGAGATGGCCCTGGCACTGGGAGCTCCCCCTGGGTTCTACACACAGTGGAGCCAGAAGCTACCCATGGGCTGCCAGATCTGAGAGGGGCAACCCTCTCAGGAGGGCTGGAGCGGGACAGGGACAGCTGGAGGACCCATGCAGGGGGGAGGGGAGCCAGCAGACTTCCAGTGCCCAGGCCCCACCACTCCAACCTGTTCAACCAGTCCTTCCATACAGCTTACCCTTTCCCCCACAGTGTTTTTGCACACTTCTTGTTTTTGCACCTGCTGGTTCCACTGTCTGGAATGCGCTCATCTTGTCTCTGTGTCCGGCCAAAATGCGTCCCCTCAAGAACGGGCAAGTGGGCAGGACAAAGGGTTTGGAGGTCCAGGGGGGTCAGGGCCCAGTCCGCATGGGAGGGCAGAGCCATAGGCAGAGCCTAAGCAGGCCCAATGGTGGGAGCACTGAGCTCAGGGTCCCCAGGGGCCAGGCTGGGACCGAGGCCGAGGATCCGGGTGGGGGGGTCAGTAGCTGGGGCAGCCTGCAGACAATCTGGGCTGTGGAGGAGCTGGCGGGCGCAGGGCCCGGCTCAGCGTGGGCGGCTGTGGGGGAGGCTGGAACGGCAGCCTATTTTTAGGCTCCTGCTGGATAGAGACACAAGGATGCTCCAGGCTATAGGCCTTGCTCACTGGGGAAAGACGAAAGTGGCCCCAGTTGCCCCTGGAGTTCCAGAGCTTCCTATTTTGTCTCTAGAGACCAAGGGCTGGGGCCAGGAAGTAGACTGGAAGCATCCCCTGCACCCCAGGGAGGCAAATTACCTCTAAGAGGTGATTTCCATATCATTTGCTTGTTGCCCTGCTTCTTTATCAGAAAGAACCAAAAGTTCCCTTTCAGAGGACAGTCAGTGGTGGGGAAGAGCTATCACCCAAGTCCACCTCTGGCTGCCACTTCTGGTTTTGAGAGAGTCCAGAGAAGGTGATCCTAGCTGTAAAATTGGAAAGCACCAACGGGGATTTTAGCACCCGGAGCTGTTGCGTAAGCTCACGGTGGCAAAGGCGTGCCATTGGATTAGTTGGCAGTGATTCCCTGAAGAGAAGGGTTGACAAGGATTTATTCGTTCATTCATTCTACAATTATTGAGCACCTACTATGTGCCAGACAGTCATCTAGGTGGGGATTTAGCTGTGAAAAAAACAAAAAGAGAGAGGGGTGCCTGGGTGGCTCAGTCGGTTAAACATCTGACTCTGATCTCAGAGTCACTGGGTCAAAACCCGAGTAGGGCTCTGTGCTCAGCATAGAGTCGGCTTGACATTCTCCCTCTCCCTCTGCCCCTCCCCCACTGGTGCTCCCTCAAATAAATAAAATAAAATAAATCTTAAAAAAAAAAAGATAACGTTCCTTGTCCTCACAGAGCAGATACTCTACAGCAGTGCTGTCCAATAGAAATATCTGAGCCATGCAGATACGTTTCAATTTTCTTGTAATCACATTAAGTAGAAATTAAGAGAAACAGCTGAGATTAACTTTTACAATAGATTTTATTTGAACCAATATAGCCAAAATGTTTTCACTTCCAAGTGTCATCAGTGTCACAATGCATTAATAACTTTTTTCCCCCTCTTACATCTTCAAAACCCATTATGTCTTTTAGACTTACAACACCTCTCAGTTCAGGTGAGCATCCCTAGGGCTCGGGAGCTCTTAAAGAATGTCATTCCGAGGTCACTGAGCTCAGGAGAAAGAAATGCCGCCATTGATTAGTAATGTCTGCTGTGAGCATGAGTCAGTGGGCATGAGCTGGATAAAATTGCAGGCTGTGCTAGCCCACATGTTCAAGGTTATAGGTTGAACCCGGAGCCTGTGTTCTGCTCCACCTAAGCCCTCTGAGCCCATTCTCGGGGCCCCACCTAACTAAACTGCCCGTGTGGGAGGCCAGGCCTTCAGGGACCTTATTCAGGTGCTGGGCCTGCAGTCCTGGCCTGGGCGCTGTCCTACAGAAGGGCACCAACCCGCCAGCAGGACAAGCGCTTCCCGGGTGTGGTTCTGTGCTCTTTCCTCTTGCGTGGGCTGGCCTATGGCCACTGTCAACCCTGGGAATGTGGTTTTGTTTTTGTTTTCTTCCCAAGGACTCTTCCTCCCAGAGTTAACCAATATCAACATTAAAGCGTTTCCGGAGCCTGAGTTAGCCACAGCCGCCCCACTCCACCGGCCCACGCCCACAGATCTCCTGGCTGGAACCCCAGCCGGGAGGGCCCCGTCCAGACAATGAAGGACTAAAACTGGGCTGCGGAGGCTGCTGGAAATGGCTAGGGATGGGAGAGGGGGTGGGAACTGGAACCCCAACAAGCCCCACTGATCCTCACCATCATTAGAGACATCATCACCCTTTCCCTGTTCAGAATCCTTCAATGGCTCCCTAGTACCTTCAGCGTGGAGCTCTAGGGCCTTAGCTCCCAGGAACTGACACTGAGAGAGTCATTTAACTGCACTTCCAGATACTCTCTCCTCTTATCCACAGATTCATCAAGAATGTGTTGCAGGCACTGTTCCAGGCACTGGAGACGCAGCTGTCACCCAAACTCACAGAGGTCTCTCTGCCTTCCTGGAGCTCACACTACTCCAGCCGAACCCAGGACATTCTGGGCCCTTATACAGTCCCAGGCCTTTGTGAATGCTGTTCCCCCTTCCATTCTTCAGTGACTCTCCACCCTAGGGACTTCTACTTGTCCCCTAAGGCCCACTCAAACCACCTCCCAACCACGACCATGGGTTAGCTACCTCCTTCCTCAGATCATCGCCATCCAGCCCCACCTCGACCTCCCCTACCAGGCGTTGAGGGTCTCAGGGGCAGGGGCTGTGCCTTCCTTATCCAGGACCCCAGGGCCCAACTCACACTAAGGCTTCATCTGCCCCCTCCCCATCTCGCAGCTCAGGACCAAGCAGGCTGAGGCATCAGGGCTCTGGTGGAAGGAATGGTTCAGGACCCCTCTGGAGAATTCTAAGTCGTTCTGAAATCTCTGCCTGGAATCACCTTACCCCTGGCATTCCAAGGGAGAGGCTCACAGGAGCAAAGGTGGGTAGAGGACTGAAGGAGGTGAGGATAGAGAAAACAGGGGTGCGTGGGGCTGTAAATGGTGGGTCAGGGACATCAGGCAGCAGAGAGACCAGAAGGCAGCGGCCTTCCTACAAGGGACATAGGCCAGCAGGGTAAACTTCAGTGGCCCTTTTGAGTTATAAAGGAGTCTCTCATTCCCTCTAGCTTTCCCAGCGGAGCTGAGCTTAGGTCTTTAACAGTCTTTAGTCTTTGGTCTTTAACAGAAGAACAAGCCTGGCTCCTGCCCCCCAGCCTGGCCCCAAGAGGCTGATGTTGGTGCCCCGATATCATGGGGATCTCCATGCCTCTGGGCCCAGGCAAACAGCCCTATTGGTCCATAACCATCCACGGCTTGCTGTGCTTCTTGCTCATGGAGTGAAAACAGGTCAGGAGCCTTGAGCCTGGCCTGCCCTCTCTCCACCAGCTCATTTACATGGATTTACAGGGGCTCGTTTCATGCCTCCATGCACACGGCTTCCTCCTGTCCAGCCCTGGGGGGTTCCTCTATAAAAACAAAAGAATATGTTCTGTCCCTCCAATCTTCTCCCAGAGGCCCATCCAGGTACTGAGAGCATCCTGTCTGGAAAGAGGGAGCCCACTGAAGTCCAGAGAGAACAGGGGCTTGAGCCCACACTTTCTGCACTGCCTGCTCCTAAAACCCACTCCTTCCTGCCTTCCCCCCATTGTGGGGCAGGTGGGCTTCCTGAGGGGTGAGCTCTGCTGCTAGTGCTGCTTGGCTATGAGCTGGGAAAACCGACAAGGCCAAGACATAGACTCTGAGGTCCTCCAAGACAAAGGAAGTTGGACTTAGAACCCAGAACTGCGTGCAAGAGGGTTCCCACGGAAGCCCTGGCCCAGCCCGTTCTTACATATGAGGAGAATGAGTCTCGGGGAAGGCAAGATCTCCCCAGATCACAAGGGTAACAGCAGATCCACGTCTCTGCCCCCAGCATGGAGCTCTTCCGGGTCCCCCGCACACTCCCAGACTCCTGGCCCCAAACACCTGCTGTTGCCTTAGTCATCCTGGGGAGGCTGGGTGTGGGGAGGAAAGAGACAGGCAGAATCTTCAGTCGGGGGAGATGGCCCGGGAAAGCACAGGGCAGACTGACAGGGAGGGGGTGCCATGGGTGGTGGGTGATTCTAGTCCTGTGAGTGTCTGCCAGAGCCACCCCAAAGCAGGGCTCAGACTCAGAGAGGGGACCCGTCCCAAATCTGCCATGTCCCCCTTTCCAGCAGTTATTGCTCGGGACAATCTTCCACAGACCCCAAAAGGCCTGTGTCCCTACCTCCAGGGACAGGCGAGAAAGGAACGAAGGGGCAACAAGGTCCTGGGAGGGCTCCAGGTTTCCTTCTCTCTGCATCCCTCCCTCTGGGTGCCCCCATTTCTGGTCCTGCCCTTGTCTGGCCCATTGTCTCTCTGAAGAGCTGCCTAACTCCCTTCAGCAGCTTGGCAGGCAGGACGCTGCTCGGGAGATGTGGGTTCGGATCCCGTTTGTGCCTCTCATTAGCTCATTAGCTAGGAGCACTGCTGAGCACTTCCTGGGCTCCAAGGACAGAGACAGTAAGTGTGTGTGATGCTCACACAGGCAGGACATACTGGGTCCTAAACAGAAGCTCCACCCCCCACACCCTGTCTCCCCGACCAGGATGGCTTTGCAGGCAAGAGGCAGGCACAGGTAAATAAATAGTCTGTTTATTAGTAATATGTTACATTATTAAAGTGCATTGAGAAGAGATGCAGGGGCCAAAGCTGGAAGGCCGCCAGCCCCAGGCCCTGCCCTGAGCTGGCCAGACACAGCCAGAGAAGGGCCCGGCTCTCTGCTGAAATCCATGGACAGGGCTGGGGGCAGAGCCACGCACCTAGAGAGCTTGGCCCAGGCTGTCCCCACCGGAATTCACAGTTTAGCCTAAGTTATAACATGTCCTGAGCTGAAGGTGGGAGACTAGGAGCATGGAAGCACAGCCCCTGGGGAAGGGGGCTGAGGGGCGGGGAAGGGACCCCCCCGCCCCCCAACCCCCAATGCCAAGGGCAGAGTCCTGGAACCTCCCCCTGAGGACCCGGCTCCTCCTTCTATATGAATGTGGTGAACCTAGGGCTCAGTTTCTCCTTCGTTCTCCCCTGTCTCCCTCACCCTACCCCCCCCGAACTGCCCCCCATACCGGGGGACTGGGACCATATTCCCCTCAGACTGGGATCCCAGGGCAGAGCCAGCTCATGCCACTCTCCGCGAACCCATGCCTGTCCCTAGACTCTTATCCCGTCCCCGGAGCCTCAGACTGGGACCCCCCACCCCAGCCCATGTCTTCCCCAGTCCCCTCCCTGTCCCACCCCACCCCCAGCATGTAGTTTTGGTATTTTCATACAGATGCAGTCAGAATTAGCTATACATGAAATAAGCCTAACATAAAAATAGAGCTTTTTCCGTCCTTCCGTCCGGAAAGCAAACATCCTTCAATAAACATGCAAGGCCGCTGCCTGGTGGGACCCAGGGCAGGTGAGGGAGCCGCAGAAGACAGCCCTGGGCCTGTGGGAACAGCGGCCACCCCCAGCCCACAGCAGGAGGAGGAAGGAGGGGGCAGTCGGGATATGGAGAGTCCAGAAGGACTCAGGCCTCAGCCCCAAGGTCCAAAGCCGGGGTCCCAGCTTCCCTCTCCAAACCCCGTTCTCTGGCCCACGGGCTCTTGGGCTGGGGACATCACTGCATTTAGTCAAGTTTGAGGAGGGGGTGTTGGAAAAGTATTCTCCAGAAGATAAAGTCTGAAGTCCTCAATGCCCCAGCTTCACAACAGCACCTTCCTTCCATAGCCCCCAGCCCCCGTGCCCCACGTGGGCCTAGCAGCCGCCTGCGGCTGGCTATCTCCAGGCCTGGTGTCCTTCATCAGGTGACGCAGTCTCCCTGGAAAGAAGTAGCGGGCCAGGAGCTCGCCGGACCCGGCCGGCTCCGGACGGGAGACTCTTCTGGGGTCCCCCGAGGCTGCAGGAACCTGCACCATGCCCAGCCCCAGGAGGTCCTAGTGGACCAGCAGGCCAAGAGCAAGTGTGGGCAGGACACCCAGCCAGAGGGAGGTGGCCAGGGCCCGGGCACGGCCCAGCAAGTGCTCGGCTGTGGCGCCATCCTCGGGCAGCAGCTCCCAGTGCTGAGCCTCCCGGAAGTAGGAGCCCTCCTGGGCCTCGCAGCGGTAGTGGCCGTACTGGCGGGCTGTGAGGTTCTCGATGAACAGGATGCAGTTGGGGCTCTGGTGGCCTGGCTCGCAGCTCTGCTCCACGTTCTGCTCATGGCGCCACGAGTAGGTGGCATGACGGGACTCCACAGGACAGCTCAGGTAGTAACGAGAGTTCGGAGCAAGGGAAACCTTCTGCAGTGGGGCACTATCTGGAGAGGGATGGGGGAGGCAGCTGTGAGGAGGGGGCCTAGGGCTCCCAAGGCAGACTATGTTCTCCTCTGCTGACGAGGGCTCCAGGGCCAACGCTTTGAAATGAACACCTCCTCCCGACTCCCCCCCGCCTCCCTCACCATTCCCCTCTCCACAACCAGCCCAGACCAAAGGGTGCCCCCTCTGCAGGACTGTCCTGCCCCATCTCGGACGGGCCAGATTGGGTACCTGGTTTGGGGTTGGGGCACTCTGTGTGTGGCTCATCTGGATTAATGGACTGCAACACTGGCCTGGAGTTGGAAGGGGGAGAGAGGCTAAGCAGGCAGGAGGCCACAAGTCCGGCCCTTTGCCCATCCTCGTCCCTACCCAGGATCAGCAGCAGTGTCCCCCCGCCCCACCCCACTCACCCCTTCCTCCGCACCTCTTGCAGCCCACCAACACCACCCCTATTCCCGTGTTCACCTGCTCCCCGGGACAAGGAATTCGGGCCCACGTACCCTGGAGAGCTGTAGATGGAGACACAGCGGCCCTGGTCCCAGCCGCAATAGGGGTCTCGGGCCATGAGGCAGCCATGGCAGCCCCCACTGTAGACCTCACACAGATCCAGAGGCACCTGGCTTACCTCCCACTGGGAGCTCACGTAGAGCTTCCGCTAGAAGGAGAGCAGGACTCACGTCAGGCCGGGGTGCCCAGCCCCAGCACCGACTTCAAAGTCACCAGGCCAGCCCTACCTTGGCAGGCCCTGGGGCCCAGAGGTTCTTAAAAGGACGTGCAAATCACATGCAAAGGAGCTCTGTCCCCCATCCCCCAGGTAGCCTGGCTGGTTGTAGCGGGCAGGGGAGGCTCACCCGCTCGGTGTCCAGCGACATGGCCTGGATGGCAGCCGGGTGGTGAAAGGGCTGGATCTCCATGATGTTGAAGACAAGGCTGCGTTCCCCCTCCCTGGACTCCACCACTTTGTGGATGGTGCCCCTGTCTGGGGTGAGGGGCAGAGGGTCAGTGGGCCAATGGGCGGGCGTTCCACTCCAGAGCCGGGCAGCCTCCCTCTGGGCCGGGCCAACCAGCAAAGACATGTGGAGGATGGCTGGGCAGTTGGGGCTCAGGTGAGGGTCACAGGAGTGGGCCAGGGCGGGGCGAGGAGAGTATGACTGAGGAGGGATGTGGGAGTCTGGGGGTGACCCAGGGAGCTTCGGAGGCTGGGCCGCAGAGGCCACCCCAGGAGGCCCAAAGCTCCCCAAGGCTGCAAGGGCAGCTAGGGCATGAAGAACAAAACCTCGGTACTGTCCACGGTACGTGTGGATCCTCTGTGCCTTAGCCTCGCGCACTGCTCAGTCCTTAAGATCAAACACCCTTAAGAGGCGGGTATTATCTTCCCAATTCCGGGAGGAGGAAATGAGGCTCAGAAAGGCTGAGCAACTTAGCTCAAGGTCACACAGCGGTGACTGGAACCCAGAGACGTCAGAACCCCACCCCTCCGCTCCTTCTATGACTCCCCTGCTTCCTGGACTCGTTAGGGTTGTTTGCTTTAAATACACTTTTCATTTTGGAATATTTTTAGCTTTACAGAAAAGTTGCAAAGATAGTACAGAGTTCCCGAATACCCTTCACCCAGTTTCCCCCAATGCTACTATCTTACATAATTGTGGTACATGGTCACAATGAAGCAATTGAGACTGGGACATTAGGATCACCTCAACGACAGACTTTATTTGGATTTTGGGGGTTTTTCCACTAATGTCCTTTGTCTGTTCCAGGATCCAATCTAGGACTCTACATTGCATTTAATCTTTGGGGATTTTATTAATTTTTATAAAATCCTTCATCGGAAAAGGATGTTAGATGCCACATGGAGATTCCCAAGGTCAGAACCAGGCTGCCTGCCTCTGAGGCTGTGCTGTCTCCATTCATACCTTTCGGGGACTAATGGGCATTCTGACCCCCAGGTCCTCCCATTCCCAACTCACCTTCTGTCCCAGTTTCGAGAATAGCCTCCCTCCTTCTCCCTCCTTCCCAATTTCCCAGGGCATCACTTGCCCCAAAAAAGCAGTCAGATGATCAGATGATCACCCGCCTAGAATGTTCCTCTATGTGTCTATGATCCCCCTCTGCAGGCTCCGAGATGTGCCCAGACACTGCTTTGTCCTGACAAGCCCCCAGCCTTGCCGCTGCCTCCGCCGCCTCCGTGGCAGCCCCATGAGTGCCTCCCATAACTTCTCCCAGGTGTGAGAGCCTCCCACTCTCTGCAGAGGGCTCAGAAAGTTCTATTTCTTATCTGGCCCCCATCCTTCTTGCTGTAGGCTCCAAAATGGTACCTCTCCAATGGCCCTCACGGATAAACTGGGACAACGGCCTCATCCTGGGTCTGCAGGAGAGGAGTCCACGGCCCCATGCAGCTTTCCTTGTCCTGTCTCCTGCTCTCAGTTCTGCACTGTGTGACCCTTCCTCTCCTACACCCCAGTGCCCTGCCAGCCACGGCTGAGCAGAGCAGGGACGGGGTGCATGGGTACAGCCAGGATGAAAGGAGGAGTAAAAGAAGCGGGGTCGTAGGACCCAGAAGCCAGGCCCCTTGGGGAATTCCTCTCCCCGAGGCTTCCAGAAGTCAAACAGCCACGAAGGGCACCTGAGAAAGCCACAAGGTGAAGCAATAGATAGAGGAAGCCACGTGGGGGGGAGGTACTGAGGGCGGGCGCCTGAGGCCCTGACTGTGTGGCCCCAGAGGTGTGAGGCCCCTGGGGAGACCCTGCCCTTTCTCATGGCATCAGCACTCGGTCTCAAGGAAGGCCGTTGCCCCTGCCCACACTGATCTCTGTGCCTGTTCCCAGGAGCCCATCTGCCCACAGACTGGGACCAAGAAGTTGCCAGAAACTCAGCCTGAGCCTGGCTCGTTCACAGCTGGTGACTTCCCAGAAAACAGGGGTATCTCCCAGGGCTTCTGGGGTCAGCAAAACCCTGAGCCCCACAGAAGTTCCCTCTGTGGTTCTCTGCAAGACTGCATAGGGGTAGTGGCGCCTAGGTGGCTCAGTCAGTTAAGGATCTGCCTTTAGCTCAGGTCATGATCTCAGGGTTCTGGGATCGAGCCCCACATCCAGCTCCCTGCTCAGCCAGGAGCCTGCGTCCCCCTCTCTATCTGCCATGTCTCCTGCTTGTGCCCTCTTGTGCTCTCTCTCAAATAAACAAAATATTAAGAAAAAGGAAAAAAAAGCAATCGACTCTAAGTCTCTGCTGTCTGTAAGTCCTTTCTCGTGTCTCACCAAGTTCTTGGCATCCACCATCAAATGTTTCCCTGCACCTGCACAGTCCCACAGACACGGAGAGAGTCCAATTTCCTCATTCTGCCTGGCAGAGGCCCCACAGGATACCAGTGACCCAGTCCTTCCTCCTGATTTTTCCACATTTCTTCCTACCATCTTCCCTGGGTCAGACATCTGGACCAAAGCTATACCCATCTTGGCTCAGACTTGTTACATTTCTGCCTCTGAACCCTCACACTTGCTCTTCTCCCATCCTGGGAGACCCTCTCCTCTTCCATCTTCCCCCACCTCCTCCAAGAAGCCCTCCTTGCCTGACTCTTCCACAGCCACACATACTAACCCCTGACAGCTGTTGGTCAATCAATTCTCCCTTCCAGGTGTAAAGATCTAACCAGATGTTAGTTATGTTATTCTTTACGCCCTTCATACCCATTCTTACAAAGCAGGCCCGAAGGTCCCAGGGTGGCCCCTCACCTGTGGTTAGGTAAAGCACGTGGAAGGTCTCCCCACGGCTGGCCTGCATGCGGTGAACGACCACTTTCTGGTAGTGGTACTTGGAGTGGAACAGTGGCGCTTTCGAAGGCCCCATGGGCTCCACCCTCTGTGCCACCTCAGGGTGACTGTCAGCCACCTGGAAGGTGTCCGTGGGGATGGGCTGCCGGTCTGGGAGACACTGGGCAAAGAGGACAGGTCCAGGTTAGTGGCGCAGCTGGGAGATGGGTCTGAGGCCCAGGCCATTGTCGGGGGGTCAGCTTACCTTGCCAGGCCGAGGGTTGGGAAGGCTCGCATGGTAGCCCTTGAGTGAGGAAGTACGGAAGACCTTGTCAATGTCCCCAAGCGAGTACACACAGACGGCCGAATAGTTCCTGGAGGACAGAGAGAACACCTCAGTGGGGGACCTGGGCCCTCCCCGCCTCCACGCACCCGGGCCAGCCCAGCCCCAGACAAGGGCATAACCAAGTCCCCCAGGCTGTGAGCTCTGGGAGGACAGGGACTATCCCAGGGGTCAAGCCTAATGCCTGAGATTCTCAAACACCAGTGAAGGAAGGAGGGAGGGAGAGCAGGGGCGAAGGAAGGAGGGAAAGGAGGGAGAGAAGAGAGAAGGGAGAGGGGCAAGTTCAATCACGTTTCTTTCTGCTGTAATTGAAGACCCCAACCTGTGTTCTGTCACAGAATCACCAAGTTCAGAGGTTAACCCCCCACCCCTCGCCCCGGGCCATAGAAATCCCAGTGCGTGCCTTCCAGCTGGGTGGTCCTCCAGCCTCTCCGGGCCCAGCTGCAGCCTGCTGCCACCGGAGAAGGCCAGACTCCCGTCCCCTGCCCAGCCAGGCCAGGTCTAACCAGCACCAGAGCAACAGAGCTTCGGCCTGGGCTTCCCAGCTCAGCCAGCACACACCCAACCCGCACTTGCGCCTGCCTGCCTTGTTTTCAATCAACCAGAGCGATTAAGAGGTGTGAATGATTGGGTGCAGGCCATGCCTGAGAAGGCGTGATAGCGCCCAGCTGCCTCTTTCCAGTGCCCCAGCCCCCACTCTGAGCACACGGCGGGGGGGACACACAGGCACAGGTGCGACCATAAGCACGCCCACAGCACGTGCACGCACACCTGCATGCACCTCTCCCTGAGCACGGGCTCTCCCCTACCCGCCACCCAGTAACAGCCCTGTGCACTCTTGCCCCATGAGCCTTCTCCTCAGCAGGGCCCAAGCCTTCCAAGCCCCACTGGCCGCTTCACCGGCCCGGCTCCGGCGAGGGTCACTCACCAAGGGTTGGAGAAAACGCCGTAAACTCGAGTGTCCCTCCACTGGCCGTTGGGGTCAGGGAGCAGAAAGACGTCCTGCAGCCTGTTAAAGTTCTTGTTCGTGGACGCATCGCTGCACACCAGCATGGCCTTCAGGAAGGTGTTCCACTTGGAGACCGACAGGGAGCTCTCACCACCCTGGTCTCCCTGAAAGGGTAAAGAGGAGGAAGAGCCCCTCAGCCCCAGCCCCAGCTGCCAGGAATGCCGGCATCCAGGCTTCAGAGCAGGCACGGAAGCCCTAAGAGGGGCCGCGACTCCATCCCCTGCCAGGGGCCCAGGCCTAGATGGCCTGTCCTCTCCAGCCGGGTGCTGGCACCAGGCGCCAGCCACAGGCCTTGCTGATCCAGGGCACAGGGCTGGCGGTGCAGACCTGCAGGCTCCAAGTGCCAGGTCCCCATGGAGAAGAGCAGCTCGGACATGTGTTTGTTGCACACACACACACACACACACGCGCGCGCGCTCCCACGTGTGCCCCAGACACACATCCCAGCACCTTCAGTCACAGGAAACACACACATAAATGCACTTCCACACTCACAAACATGCTCACTCTCCACGTGAAGTCACACGTGTATGCTCCGTCAGGCGTGCACACAAGCCCCACCACCTCCCCTTCCCTCCCACCTCCCACACTCCTTCGTGCACCTTCCCTCCCACGCTCCTTCGTGCAAACATGTATGACCCCTGACCTGGGTGTGTTTTCACACAGTCGCTCGCTTCTCCATAGGCACAGACACACACTCTGCCCACTCTGCCACCCACTCACCCTGCACAGCTGGGCCACGCGGGACACATTGAGAGGGGCCTCGGGGTTCTTGTCAGGATTGTCCTCCCGGAAGAAGTAGTAGATCTTGTCATCGTAGGCTTGGTCTTGGTGCACAATGGTAGCCTTGATGAACTGCGGGTCTGCCAGGGACACAGGCGAATGGGTGTGAGGCTGGGGGTCTACTCGGAGGACCCACCCCTGTGTGCAGGTGAGCACACAGCTCCCCTGCATCTCTACAGACAAGCCCAGGGCAAATCAGACCTAGGAAAAAAACTCAGAACAGCAGGTCCAATAGCCCAAGGGACCTAAGACTACACCCCCAGCCCACACCTGTTTTGCCCTCTCCTACAAAGATGTCATCGGCCCGAGAGCAATGACTTCATGCCTGGGGACTGGGGCGAGGTCCCTGGGGGCCCCTATGTCACTTCTGCCTAATTGGCAGAGTCCTAATGAGGAGGGAGAAGGTGTCGTGCCCCAGCATGAGCTCAGCAGAGGGATACACTCTGGCTCCTGGGGACCCCACGCTGGCTCTGTGGCTTCCTCCGTTTTGCTCCCAGAGCATACTGGGCCCACCCCGCCTCCACACCACTGTCTCTGTTGTTCCCCTGCTCCCTTCCAGGTCAAACTCCTCAGCTCTGGCTACTCAGGCCCCTGGTTTCTTAAGTGGGCTGTGGCCTCAGCGGCCCTCATGGAGCCCTCCAGGGGCACAGGAGGACCCCATCTGCCGCCCTGGGTGTTCACACCCCTCCAGCCCCTCCAGCCCAGCCGGAGCCTGATTTACTTTGCATGACGGTGTCACTGGTGTACAGCTCGATCTCGCCCTGGATGCGGCGGAACCGGGGGATCTTCCCGTTGTATTCCTGCTTCCGGATTGTGGAGTACACCTCGTCCCCTGGGCATGGTGGGAGGGCCATGGGTAAGGGCAGACAGTACCCAGAAGTCCCTCCTCCGAGCCTGAGATGCTGGACATGGAGCTGTCCACCCTCCCCAGCCCAAGGCAGCAGCCCTACCGTCAAACAGAACCAGTGAGTTCTCATCTGGGCTGAAGGGGGCATAGCCTCTCTTCTCGCCAAGCGACTCCACGGTGCCATTCACCTGGGGGAGGCCAAGGAGGGTTAGACAGCCACGTGACCCCATGGCCACTGCCACTCACGGGCGCCAGCTTCCTAGCCAGGGACCCCCTCCTCCCAGGGATTCTACACAAAGTGGGGCCAGCCTCAGAGTCCCCCCAGCTCCTTCCTGACACAGAGGGCAGAAGCCCACCCAGACAGGAGTGAGCTGACCAGGTCTGCGGGGAGGGGCCCTCTTACCAGTCTCCAGCAGCTGGGGCGCCGGGCGTTGGTGCCACAGATGAGAAGCCCCTCGCCCTGCCTCTCCAAGAGCGTGATGTAGTTCTCGCAGTCCTGCCCGGGAGAAGGGGAGGGAGACAGGTTGGCTGGAGGTCCTGGCAGGCCTAGCACTAGGACCCTCGGTCTTGGGGAAGGAGTCATCAGAAGTCTGACTACAGGAGGCAACCTCCAAAAGGAGAGCCCAGAAGGGGGTGCTGCTAACTCCAAGAACAGAGTAAGGGCAGAGAGGCCTCAGAAAAGGACCACGTCTGACCCTCAGAACTGGGAATCCTGAGCCAAGGTTACCTCTCTCCTCCCAGACTGTGGCTCCCAGGGCAAGGCCAGGCCTCCTTCCTCAGACTCTCAGGGACTCCCGTCCCTTTTCCAAGGGAGTCAGCCTCCCCTCTGTATTGCCTCCCCCCCACTCACCCGCTTGTCCAGGCAGGACCCCTTCGTGGAGCCAATGTTCACCTAGGGGAGAGGGGAAAGTGTCAGTCCACTGTCAAGGCCAGAAGCCTGTAAGTATTTTCCATGCATGTCTCAGGAAGAGTTCATTCTCTAGATGAGGGCCCTGAGAAGCTGAGTGATTTACCCCAAGATCACACAGGCTGTCTGGCCTGATTCTCGAAGCCAAAGTCCAGAATCAGCCCAGAAATCTCAGAAAACAGGAGTGCTGGGGTTGTGGAACCCAGCTTCCTGTCCAGATCTCCCACAGCAGCCCTACCCACTTGTCCTGGGGGGCTAGTTCTAGGCCTTTCTCCTCGCCACCCCAACACCCGGGCCAATCTGGAACCTCTCAAAAGGACTGTATATGGGATATCACAGGGGCTGGATCAGTTTAGGAAGAGAGCTAACGTCCAAAGATTCCCTGAGATCCTAGAGGGGAGATAAGGAGAGAAATAGGGGGAGGGAAGAGAGAGGAAGGGACTCAGCTCTGTTTCTGGGGCCAGCAGAGGGATCCGACAGAGGAGTCCAGGCTCACCGTGCGCACGGAGGCATTCTTGCCCTCAGGGAAATCGAAGAGGTAGACCTTGCCACGTCCGCCCACCCACACGGCAGAGCTGCCCGGCTCGTGGAAAAGCACTATGTGAGGCTCCGACAGGCCGAAGTCAACCCAGTCCTGTCCTGCGCGGCCTGGGGAGGAGGCAAAATCGGCAGAAACATTGAGGCTGCGACCGGGGCAGCAAGAACCTTCCCCCTTACCCCCTGCCACCCCCAGGCACATCAGCACCTACCTGACAGCTAGTGTTTGGGTCTAGACTAGGGGACCACCAGGACTCAGAGCCATGAATAGAAGCGAAGGGTCCCCTGCTGGGATCCAGCAACCAGCTGTCCTTGCCCCAGAGCCATTACCCCTATCCTACAATATGTGTAATCTCAGAATGAGGGCAGGATTTAGGGGCCTCTGGGGAAAACAGACCACCGTCCCCCAACATACACACACATATACACACACACACATGCACACAGAGTCTGCTACTCCTAAGAAGCTGGGCTCAGGCTTTGGGACTCAACCAGGGCTCCCTGACTTTGGTCTGTGTGGCTCACCGCTGCCAGGACAGAGCCAGCAGCCACCTCTGTCCCCTGCGGGTAGCAAGGCCTCAAAGCAGTCCACCTAGGGTCAAGGTTTCCAGAGATCACATTGGTCACAACCCCAACCCCTCCTTTGGGAAGCCCTCTCCAACTCCCCACCCCTGGCCCTCCCTTTAGGGAGCAGGCCCCTTAGATCAGAGCTAGAAAGGAATCTGAGTAGCACTCCTCCCCATTTCTATACATGGGCAAATGGAAGTCCAGAAGGAGGCAGGCCAAGGTCACAGGGTCAGTGGCAGGCACTGAATGACAGCCCACGCCTCAGCCCCTCAGCTGCCCTCGGTGGCCTGGCCTGCTCAGGGCTGGCTTCACAGGGATGCAGGCTGGCCAGGGGCAGGGTGGGGGGCAAGATTGGCCCTCCCTCCCCAGCAGTTCTGGGACAGGGAGCCCTTCACAGAGCACAGCCTGGGCCTTTAAGCAGAAGGGCTGACCAGGGCAATTTTGCCCAAAAAAGAAACTGTAGCCACTACCTCCAGGGAGATGTTTCATCTCCGGTGACATTGCTGAGGTCGGCCCAGTTGCAGGACTAAATTACAGAGATGGGATGGCCTGTGGCTGGTCTTCTGCCCCGACCACTCTGGGGCTCACCCCAGAGTTCAGCCGACCTGCTATTTATTCAGCTGCAGCGAATTCTGGGGCAGCCAGCTTCCCAGGGACACAGACGACGCAGGACACAGCCCAGCCCACATGGAAGAGGGCTGCCGTTTCCTCCCTCGCATCTGCCCAGGGCCCTCTCTGTGAGCCATCCCAACTGAGGTTGCATTCAGCTGGGGTGGGGGGCACACCTTGTAACCCGAAACCCATGATCCCTTCCCTTAGGCTAGCACCCTGCACAGTCAGGTCAGTCCTGAAAGTGGATCTTCTCTGTCTTCACCTCCGTGGCAGCCTGAGCCACAGCACAGAGGAAAAACTCAGGGCCCCCGGGGGACACACTAGCCCAAGGTCACGCTAGGAGGGAAGGCAGACTGGCTCACGATACTGGTGCTCGGAGATGCCAGCACTGTGGGCCAGCTGAGAAACCGCTGAGCTTGCAGCCCTCAGGTTCCCCTGGCTCCCCTGGAGTGCTCCACGCACAGCCTGAGCACCTCGGCAAGTCAGGCCTCATCAACACCCCCCAGGGTCCCCCTCTGCAGCCCTGGCCACGCAGGCCAGTGCCGAGAGCCCAGCTCTGCACTGGGTTGGTGGCCGAGGGTAGGGCATTGCACAGCTAGCAGGTCCCAGCTCCCGGGCTCCCCCGCCTTTCCAGTGGGGGTAAAATTAGAGTGCTAGGGTCAGCTGCCCGGCTCCCCTTTCACAGGCAGCCAGCCAGGGATCCAGACAGTCTGCGGCTGCTCCCCCTTCTACTCCCCTGACCAGCTGTGGCCAGGAAAGGCTGCAAGTCTGTGTCTGGAGATGGGCTGGGGCCTGAGAGCTCAGAACCCTACCCCTCACGGAGGGGCCTGCGAGGCCCACCACAGCTCTGGTAGATGGGAAAGAGGCACCAGAGTGGTCCCCGGGGACAGTTCTTGTCTGGGGGCCAGGGAACAGTCCTACCCCGGGGAGTCAAGCCTGATAGGAGAGGAGATCTGGCTCTACACTGAAAACCAGACAGAGTGAGACTGTCACCGGAAAGCAAGCCTCCCCAAATCTCACACACAGAACTGTCCCAGCGCAGAACTCAGGGCTGCTCATGAAGTATCTTTGAGAACACAAAGGGAAGGAGGGGGAGGGCTGCCACAGCTGGGGTACAGCATGGGGGGCTTCCGTGCCAGCCCCAGGACAGTCCTGCACAGATTGGGAGCCTGAGTCCCACACCCTGCACTTCCCGGCTGCAGCAGCCCAGGGTGGGGGAAGTGGGGACTGTTCACCCCATTCTGCAGAAGAACAAGCAAGGTCCAGGCCACATGGCCTCCCTTGACCCCTAGGCTCCTGCCCCTCCCCAGTCTGCACCCGGTATGGGTAGGACGGCACCAGCTCAGCCCGAGGACGAGGACGAGGCCTTGGCCCATTCTCTACCCCAGCCCCAGCCTGGCTCCCGAGCTGCCCAAGGCCCTCAAAGGGCCTGATTGTGCCGGGGAAGTGTCTGAGCGGCAGCAGCTCGATGAATACATGAAAGGAAGCTTTGTTCACGTTGCCGGAGCGGGGGGCTGGGGGGCTCAAGGGCAGGAGGGCTGCCTGGAAGTGAAGGCAGCACCAAGCCTTCACAGCCAGGCCCCGTGGCCCCATGGCACCATGACAGAGAGCTGGGTCGGGGAGGGGGCGGCCTTCAAGGCTCTGAGCAAGGCCAGAGTTCGCCCCTATAAAGGCCCAGCCTGGTGACGAAGTGTCACCTCCTTAAATGCGTCTTTTTGCTTCCCAGTGAATCCAAAGGGCTGGGGGAGGCGATCAAAGCTAGATGGGTCAGGAAGAGGCAGGAAAAGAATTCCAGACAAGGGCAAGGGCTGAACCAAGGTGAGGAGGCTGAATGGGGGGTGCCTAGACCCAAGGGCCCTGAGAGTGATGCCCAAGGATACTGCCCATCAGTCAGCAGTGTTGCCCTCCCCCCTCTAGGCAGGGCTAGGATCCGGAGAGCCTCCTCTCCTCCAGCATCCCCCCGGCTCTCCCTGCCTGACCAGCCCCCTCTGTTTCCCATCCTCGATGTCTAAAAGGAGCACCGTCTGGCACCGTGTCTCCCCCTTCACTCCCCGGCCTGACGCATTAGTGGCTGACTAAGTGGTAGCTAAAAGCTCCCAGAATAACCAGGGGTTCGGGCAGGGGAGGGGGCTAGGGGCCCAGGGCATGGCCCCAAAGGTGGGTCAAGGCATAAGACCCCCACCCCCCACCCCCATGTGATACTGAGCCAATCCTCGCTCCTTCCGTACTAAGAGAAAACACACTCAGGCTGTCCTGTTCCCAGCTGGCCTCCATGGTCCCCACCCTCCCCTCCTCAGGGAGGCAGGAGCTGCAGGGTGAGCCCCAGCCAGAGAGGAGGGTCAAGAAGATGGCTGGGTATGGGAGGTCAGATGCCATGGATAAGAATCAGACCTGACTGCTCTCACGGACACCACCCTTGATCCATTGTCCCAGTGGCCTAGTGGCTAGAGCAAGTGTGGGCCGCCAGAGAGTGGGTTTTCCTAAAGCAGGCTGGCCTGGAGGGCTATCATCCCTCCTCTCCTTCACTCTGGATGCTGTCACCATCTGGTCCCCACTGTCCCCGCATCCTCATTGTTAATGAAAGAACAGGGCAGCCCAAGGGGGGGATGGGGACTGGAAAGGAGGGGATGGTGTTGACCATGAAGGCAGAAACAAGGACAGGCCCCGCAGTCTGGCCTGGGCAGGGACAGCCTTCCAACCTGACCCAATGAACCGATGGGCCTTGAATGATGACCTCAAGGAGCCCTTTGAAAGTAGGCATTGAGGCAGGCTCTAGGAATGGCAGGAATGTGGGCACCCAGCAGGAAATGCCTGAGTCAGGCCACCCGGGGGAGGCCCAGGCACAGGGCAGGAGCCAGGCCGACCTCAGACTGGGGACCCAGCCTCATCCTCCCCCATCCCCATACCCCACCCTGCATTGCATTGCTGGGCCCCCCTCATACCACACCATACCCCCTCTCCTACCACACACACCTGGCTGAGAAAGAGGAGGGAGGGCCCATGTGTGACCCAGGAATTAGGGCGCAGCCTCTCCACCCTTTGCAACCCATACCCCACAGGTCAAGGTGGAAGGGAGAGGATCTGAACAGTCACTGAGCTGAGGGGACACAGAGGCCAGACGGACTGTGCTGCTGACCCAAGGAAGCAGGGAGGGGCCAGGCCCCAGCATAGGACTTCTGCTACCCATCACCAGCTCTAGCCCTCCGGGACCATATCTCGAAAGCCTCTTGCTTTACAAAACACTGTATGTGATTTCTCTCTACTTCCCTGGGTCCTCTCCTGCTCCCCATCCTTCCCTCCCTTGCCCACTAGGTGACAACTTGCTGGGCTGAAGGGACATATCCTCCCACTGACCAAGGTCAGCTCTGGATGGGAGGGGAGCATGCCTCACAGGGGGGCTCCAAGAAAGCCTGTGCTCCTTGTGGCAGCCAGGTGGCTGGTTGGTTGTGACCAGGGCCTTCCAGGTTCAGTTTCCTTCTCTGTGGATCGAAGGGGCTGGTACCCGCTAAGGCCCAAGTTTTATGACCCAACCATGGTTCTTAGGACAAATCACACACATGATGAGTCCTGGAAGAGTCACAGACAATTTTCTGAATGGAAGTGGGGGCAGCAGAAGAAGCCAACATCCCCCTCAGCCTCCACCAACTGGCCTGCAAATTCCCCAACCACCCTGCCAAAAGGCAGGACAAGTGTCTGTATCCCATTTTATAAACAGGAAAACTCTGGCCCCTCCAAGTCAGCAAGGCTGTGTGCTCCCTTCATTCTGCCACTGTGCCCAAAGGACCAGCAGCCTGGCTGGTGGGGAGACCAGCAGGCGGGGTAGGGGGGAGGTGGGGGGAACGACGGTGAAGGCTCTGGGGAAAGGAGCAGTGTGGATGGCAGGGGCACTGGGGTAAGCCAGACTCAGGGGACTCTGTGGAGGAAGGCCCCCCTCCCGAGGCCCATGTGGACTGGGAGGAGGTTCCAAGGCCAAGGGAAGGCAGGAAACCCAGGATGGACAACATGTCCTGCCCACCTTCTGCCTGTTCTTCAGGCTGGGCAGGTTCTAAAAGCCCCAGAATGAGGTCAAGGTCAATGGGTAGCTCCTTCAAAGGAGAGGATGGGCGGAGGGGCAGGGCCTGCCTTTGGGCCCAGAGCCAAGGCAGAGGTGGGGGAGAGGGCAGAGGATGCCTATACCACCCCAGGGGAGGAAGAGAAGGCCCCCCAGCTTGGCCTTCACTGCGCCAGCACAGCCGGTGAGGGAGAGCGGGCAGGGCCCAGGCTGCCAGGTCTGCATCTCCCCAGAAATCAGAGATGACGAAGGAGGAGGTCGACAGCGATGGTAACGGTGAAATTCCAACCGCCTTACCCTTCCACTGCACTTACTATCTACCAGGCTCTAGTCTGAGTGCTTTTTAGATTCACTAACCCACTTCATCGTCCCTGAAGTCTTCTAAGGTGGGTTGTCTTAGGACCTGTATTCTACAGTGAAGGCAGCAAGACACAGAGGACTCGAGGAACTTGTCCAGGATCACTCAGCTATACCGTGGTGGAGTGGCGCTTGACGCTGAGGCAGATTGATTCTGGAATCTGTGCCTTATAGCACTGCGCTCTGTAGAAGGGCCCTTGGAAGCGTCCAAGCCAGTGTGTCCCACACAAAAGAAGAATGGGGACCAGAGAGGGTGGAGCCTGGGCAGAGGCCTCCTGGCACAGGAAGGCCTGACCTCTATCCACAATGCCCTAAAGAGGGTTTGTGTAAGTGAGCGTGGGTGTGCAGGCCTGAGGCATGAGGAGTGGGGGGGGTGTGTGTGGAAGGGATCTGGGGGTGCAGCACAGCACTGAGTACTGACCAGCATGACTAATGAGGAAGACAAATCTCTTGAGATCTCTGTCCAAAATAAAAAACACTGTGGCCTGGGGCAGACCACAGAGAAGGGCAGGATACACTCATGAACCCTTCCTCACTATCTGCCCAGCCAGGTTCTTACCCAACCAGCATCTGCCAAGGTGAGACCTCCACCTCTGACTCCTCAGCTCAAGAAACCACCATGGCTCCCAAATGGCCATCCCGGCAGGGCCCTCCCCCTCGACCTGGCAGTCAAGGACCATCTCTGCTTCTCTCTGCCAGAGCTCCTTCCCTCCTCCTCAACTTGGCTTGTGCTCTCCTTTCCCTTGATTGCCCTTTCCCCTTCTGTCTGTGCACACGGTCTTACCTGTCCTTGAACACCTGGCCTCTACCCCCCACCCCCAGGCTTTAGGAAGTGCTCCCAGCCGCTCCAGCTCTCACTGCTCCGTCCTCCCTCTGACCTTGGGCTACACACCATCTGGCACACACCATCTTCTCTCAGATCACACTGTCTGGTGGGATTTTGCCCGAACTGTGGTAAGGTAAAGGCCAAGCCTCCTCTCACCCCATGGGCCCTGCCAACCCAAGGCTAACAATGGGCAAGTAAGGACAGCTCAGATAGTAGGGAGGGGCGGACGGGGGCAGGAGGACCAACCGCCATATGCCACGGGCGCAGACCTCTTGGAACAGGTTCCTGGGCCACTGACAGGGCACCGAGTTTATCGCCATGACCTTCTTCCTTGCTAGGGTGGGCTGAAGCCCTGGGTCCAGAAGATAACAGCATGAGTGGTTCTCCATGCCCCACTCTGCCTCCACCCCACGCACCTGCCCTTCACTCTCGCCTGGCTCTTCTCCTTCCAAGGACATGTCCCCCACTTGTGAAACCCCACACTGACCTGTCACAGTCTTTGGCTACAGCTACCGGTTCCTGATCTCCCAAGTGACCTCTCCAACCAGGGAGCAGGTCCGCCTCTCCAGGCACCTGTGTGCAACCCAAGGGCAAACCCAAGCCTCCTCCTGCTCTCTGCCCTACAGTTGCTGAACACAGATGGTCCCAGGCATGGTGGCCGGTGCTGGCTGCCCTCCATGATGAGAGCTGCCCCTGAGGGCGTTAGCACAGAGCCCGATCCCCTGACTGCAAGCCAGGGGAGCAGGACGCAGGGCAGGATCAGCTTAATCCCAGGCTGCCATGACGGTTAAAACCAGATTAGCCCCAAGTCCTGACACAGGTCAACCTGCCCTCGAGACCTGAGGTCCAGCTGCCCTGGGAAAAAGACCAGAAGAGGTACATAGAGCCAGCCCAGCCTAAGGTCCTAAAGGGAGGATGATCATGGCTGGTGGGGCTCCCGGGAGCAGAGAGCACTGGGGCAGGAAGAATCTGGGCTCAGCTGAGGAAGGAAAGGCCAAGGAGGCCAAGGAGGCCAAAGAGGAAAGGGCTCAGGGAGCCCCAAGCCTGGGGAAGGAGCATGGAGGCCAAGAGCAGGCTTGGGCAGATGATACAGCCCTGGTCCCAGCTCTGCCTGTGTCATTGGATGACCTTGGGCCAGTCCCTGTCATCCCTGGCCTCAGTTTCCCCATCTGTGGAATATGTGGTTTGGTCCAGCTGATCTCTGTCATTTGTCTTCTGACGTCCTAAGCTGTGCCCCACTGGGCTGTGGGCTGGAGTTATCCAAGGTTTGCTGGAGGAAGTGAGACAGAAATGGCAGAAAGGAGAAGGGTGAAGGGAGTGACAACCAGCAGGGCAGGAAAACGTGGGTGCTGAGGAGAGGTGAAGACAGATGGACAGAAGATAAGGTGGGTGCTGGGCATGGTCACCATGCCGTACTAGGGAAAACGGTAACTGTCACTGTGTGTTCAGCACAGTGACATGGAGGGGTGCAAGGGGACAGATCTCCCAGTCTCCCATGACCTGGGCTAGCCAGGGGAAGAAGCACCAATAAGGGACAACAATCCTCCAGGCTCTAGGAGGACCCCTTCCTCCCCCACCCTGGGAGGGAGGAGGCTTCTGGGGACAGACAGGCCTGGCCATAAAAGGAAACTAAGAGAAGGGGAAGCTTTCTGGCCCCAAAGCTACCCACCAGAGTAGAGGAAGTATGGTCAGTCTCTTGTGACATAGCCAGATGCCGTGCGGTGGCTGAAATGAGGGACACGGGGCTGGGGGTGGAGGACAGGACGTCAGATGGGACCTCAGCTGTCAAACTCCAGGACTACCCACTCCCACCACTGTCCCCATCCCCGCAGGCTGCTGGATCCCTTCCCCTGGTCCGAGCCTTGGCTTACCACCCATATGTTAGGGGCCCTGGCCTGGCCCTTTGCAAAGAAGTTTGCCCAATTCTCCCTGTTTCTCCTGAAGTATGCAATGAGAGAGGGGTGTAGAGCTTACACAAGCATGCCAAACTCCTGCCCTCACCTGCAACCCACCCCCCCCTTGACCCCTGGCCCAAGGAATGATCTACATACACACACACACACCCCAGTCGCAAGCAGGTGAAGGCTCCTGGAAGGGGGAAGCTAGTCACAGAAAGGACATCTGCCCCTCCCCCACCAACACAGCCTAGATGCTGCCAGCAGAAACTCTTCCCCACCATGGAGAGTCTCTGCTGAGATACAGGCTGCCTTATCTGGGGCACCCCGCAGTCAGGAGTTAGGCAGAAAGCTCCTGTCTCCCCAAACCCAGCCCTGGCTTCCCATCAGGGAGCTATGACACACAAGAGGCCTCCCCTGCCAGCCATGGTCCTTCCTCCCACTGGCTGTGTAAAGTCAAGTGGCCCAACTCAGATGTCCCCTCCTGCAAGAAACCTTCCTGAAGCCTCCAAGCCCTAGCTAACTCAGTGTCTCCTTCCTGGCTCAGAGCACCCACTCAGCATATCTCCTTTCCCTGGTCCTAGTTGCAAGTTTTTGGGTCTGAAATCCTGTCACACCAGGTACTTCCTCCTGTCCTTCCCCTCCCCAGCTGGCTTCTACACCTCCTGCCATCCCAACTTACCACCTCTTCCAGGAAGCCCTCTTTGATTAGGTAGACTGGGTTCAGTACCTCCTAAACCCCCATAGCTGCCCTCTGTTACAGGTCCTGCCGCATTTTATTGTAACTGAAGGTTGATCTGCCTGTCTCTCCATCTACACTGAGAAGTCTACAAACTTGTCTACTTTCTCATCCCTGGGACCCCAAGCCCTGCCCTGGGACCAGTACAAGGTGGGCCCCAGCAAATGTCAAATGTCAAACATGCTAAATCACCTCTGAGACTACAAATTAATGAACCACTTCTTCCAGCTAATCTTAGTCTTCAGCTCATGAGACAAAAAGAGAACACAACACTCAAGGATTTCCGCTGACTTCCCAGGTTTCAATTTCTCCTCAATGCTAAGGTTTGAACTGGCCACCGCAGCCTCTGCCCGTCCCAGAGAGGCAGGAATCCCAGGGAATGCATGCTCTGGTAAGTATGAGCTCACCCCCTTCACCGGCTTTGGACGTATGAGGAAACAGCCTTGGAAAAAGCAAGTACCTGTCCAGAGTCACACGGAAAAAGAGCTAAGACCTGAGCCAGGTGCCAGACCTCTGCTCTCTTTTCCCCACACCATGGATGTCTTAGGCCTATGCCGGCATCCATCCCACTCCAGCCTGCTCTCAGAATCTTCACAATCCAGGACAGAGGGGTCACACAGCTTGGCCGGACGCTCCCAGTGACGTCACCAGCTCAGGAAACCCCCTCTCTCCTCCTGGGAATTACCCCCCCTTCCCTGGTTCTGCAGGGGGAGTTCACCTTGAAGGTGATGAATACATCTAAGTCCCCCAAGAGGGCAAGGATTTCCACTGGAAATGCTGATGCTTGGGGAGCCTCAGCTGTGACCTCATCCCCCGGAGGAGGTGACAACAACACCCCCCTGGGGGGAGTCACCCCATAATGGCTCCCCCAGCAGCCGCCAAGTCAACAATAACATCCTGTTGTTTAATTGGACAAGAGAGAGGGCAGAACCTGCTGGGCAGGTGGAGATCAGAGACTGGGCTTTTTCTCCTTGTGGACACGCTGGCTCAACTCTGATCCTGGAGGTCAGGACTTTCCTGGGCTTCTCCATCTCCTCCAAGCAGGGATGGAATGAGAGAGGGGTGCCCAGCTTACATGAGCATGTCAACCCTCTGCCCTCACCCGAAACCCACTCCCCTCCAGTCCCTGCTGGCAGGGAGGTCAGGCCCACACTTTGCATCCATGACTGGTCCATGTGTCCCTGACGCCCTCAGAGAACAATCTTCAGAGCCCTTCTTGATCTGGTGGGCTCTGAGGGTCAAAGATAGGTGCAGAGTTCAAGGGCATCCGGCAGGTCAGTGCTGACACATCCGTCTCTCTCCGCGCCAGGCTTCATCAGGCTGGAAAGCCATCAACTTCCCCAACAAGCGCAGGCTGGGAATCTCCCAGAACTCTCTGATCAAATCTTTCCCTGAGGCTTAGGAGTCTAAGCAACATAAAACAAATGACAGAGAAGAGCCCCCTGTACCTACTCCCATCCCGAAACCTCTCCTGGCTGAAAACTAAAACCCCAGTCTATGCCTCATGGAAAAGCGGCTCCAGAAACCCCATTATCTTTGGTCTAGTGGTTGCTGGAGGCCCACCTCACAGCACCCCATACCCTGGAAGATGGGGACCTAGGTCTACAGCAGGGCTGGAGGGTCCTCTTCTCAGCCTACTCCCCAATTTGCCCTGCCCAAGCCCATTCCTGTCCGACTGCCATGTGTCACCCCACAGGAGACAGGAGGCAGCTGTCAGCCAGGCATACCATCACCAGCTGGTGGTCCTGGGAGAGAGGCTGGTGGCAGGGTCTGTCTGGCCAGTGGGGCGCCTGGCACTGGTGAGGATGAGCGAAGACTGCCTTTGGACAAGATAGGTGAGGGGGTGGCAACTCCCAGCAGGGATCAATAGCGCATTACCAAGCGGAGGGCACGGCCAGTGCGGGCCAGCGTGGCACAGTTGTGAACTGTGTGCAGTGGAAAGAAGAGGTGGAGCTGGGTTGGGAGCTTTGAAAGTGGGTAAGAGGGCTGAAAGCATCTTTAAATAGCCCCAGGGTGGGGACTAAGTGCCCTGGCTGTGGAGGTTCACATTAAGTGCTCAGAAGAGGCTGTGCATTAAGTATGGGGGGAGGGGTCTTGGGAAGACTTGGGGGTAGGGGCAAGCAGAACCAAATGCAAGCAGTTTGGTGCAGGGGGAGATTCCAGAACACTCAGATATGGCCATGTGTCCTCTTCAGAGTGCCCAAACGCTGTGCTGTCCAGGACAGCCAAAGGGACTGAGGCAAGGCAAAGATAGCGGGAATGCAGAGAAAGCCTGGGCTGGAGCTGGTATGAGTGAGGGTGCAGGTGTCCACCATGAATAGATGGCCAGAGGGCTGCCTGCTCTACTCCCACCAGAAAGACCTCTGGCTGGGTAGCATAGCTGGCCCCCAAAGTCCCTCCTTTATGGCCAAAAAATTTGCTTAAATCCTTCTCCCCTCCCTAACTCAGAACTAGCTCTGGTCCTGTGCCAGTTCAGAGCCCCCAGTCCGCACTGTGAGCTCACACACTGCAGAGTGACCTTGGGCAAGTCACATTCATTCCCTCCACTGCAGCTGCAGATCGGGCCACTCGGTTTGTGTGTGGGATTTTTTTCCGCTCTCTGCTAAGAATACCTGCCCCAGATAATGCTCAGGCTCTGGCAATTCCTGCAAACCGCCTCAGGCATCAAAGGCTGCTGGCAGGGCCAGACCAGACCAGTCCCCCAACCCCCACCGGGAATCCACCACCACCAAAGGGGGCCGCAGTGCCCGCCAAATTTGGGAGACAGGGCCCTGATGGTCTAGGAGCAGGGAAGCATTTGTGTGCAATGCAGGGGAGGGGAGCTCGGTCCCTCAAGGCAGAAAGCCTCAAACCCCACCTAGCCCGCTTTCTGACCCATTGTACAGGGGTCTAAAGTGAGGCGACCCTGGGAGAGACTCTTCACATATCCATCGCCGCCTAAAATCTGCATTTCCGCCCGAGATCCGCCGCCTGGGGGTCCCAACGATCGTGCCCCACCCAACGGGCACTGCCCCCCACGCTGGCGCCGATTCCTGGTGACAACTGCCACGTGCGGACAAGGGGGGAGCGGCCGGTCCCGGCATTGCAGAGGCAGCGCCCGGGTGCCCCAAGCCTCCGCACCGCACCATGGCCCGGCTCACCACAAGGTGCCCACCCCTTTACCCGGCCCGCGCTCCGGGCCGGGGCGGGGGCGGGGGCAGGCAGCGGGGTCTTTGTTCCCGCAGCCCGAGCGCAGCGGCGGCGGCAAGGGGTCCGCGCCCCCCTTGCCGGCCCAGCCTGCGCCCGGCGCGACAGCCGAGCCCGCCGCTCAAGAAGAGGAGACGTGGGTGGGGGTCCCGGCCAAAGAAAGGGTCCTGTACAGAGGTCCTGGCGCTGAAGGACCGAGAACGCCCCTCGGCTGAGAGAGGGGCCCTCTCCCTCCCCTGCGCTCCGGCGCTGCGGTTCCCGGCTGGGGGCGGACTTGGAGCGACTTAGCCGGGGCTCCGGCCCCCGCCGCTCGCTCACCGCAGCCCGCAGCGTTCCAACCCGCTCCGGCGTGCCAGCGCGCACACTCACATACACTCACCCAGACCCACACGCTCCCCGCGGGGACAGCCCGGGACCCGCAGACGCGCGCACGCACTCCCTCCCGGGCCCGCACACTCCGCACACGCCCGGCGCGGCGTCCGATCCCGCGCCCCACCGGCCGCGCGGCGCCACCTACCTTTCCAGACAGCGGAGATGCGGGGTCCGCTCTTCGGGTGGCCTTGGGTGGCAGCGGCCGTCCAGAGCAGCAGCAGCAGCCGCAACGGGAGCCAGGGCCGAGCCAGCGGACCGGGGACGCGGGTGCTCTGGGCGCCGAGGGAGGCGCATCCGGGCGGAGGCGGTGTCATCCCGCAGCCCGGGAGCGACAGCGGCGAGCAGCCTAGTCTGAGCCAGCGCCCCACCAAAAGCAGAGCTAAGGCGAGGAGGCGGAGTCAAATGCCTGACCCCACCCTCCCCCCCCCCCGCCCCCCCCCCCGCCGCCGTTCCCGCCTCCCTGCTGGCCAAAAGGGGCGCAGTGCCCACCGGCAGGGCACCTCCTCGGCAACTCCAAGGGGAGAACCCAGGCTGCCAGGGACTAGACAGACTTGTGGTTTCCTGTGATCGGTGGCAGGCTCTGTCCCCTCTGAGCCTCCTCAGATCCACTTCCCCCTACTCCATAAAAAGGTTGGCCTGGAAGGACCTCTCCCAGGACACAGACAAAGTAACCTCACTAATGGCCAGCTAAGTGGTGTGGACCCTGAAAGCTGTGGTTCTCAAGAAGACAGGCTGGCTTGAGCAGACATAGTTCCCTCTGAGCCTGTAGGGAGGAGCAAGATGCTTTCCCCTAGGGGCAAGGTGGCAGAGGGTAGATGATCTATGGGGAGCACTCAGCACCCCATCATTGCTCTGCTGTGAAAACATGGAATTTTCATCTTGGCCTGACTCCCTCCCCTCTCCCTTCTCCTCCTTTCCCCAACCAGCAGCCTTCTGGGCTGCCTCCCCCCAGCCAGCTGGTGTATGCTCAGAAAATCCAAACTCATTTCCATGTGAGTGGAGGGGGATATAATTAAGAAGGTCCCTTTCCCAAGTAGAAGGAGAAGGGAGCATCCTGCGTTCCCAAGACTCAGTGTCCTGGAGGCAGGGTCAGACCAGCTGGAGGGAGTCTCTGGCCACGAAGTGTACCGGGCTCGGCCATGCAGGCAACCCACGGCCATAGCTGCGGCGCCGGGCAGGATCCAGACCCAGTCCCTCTGCAGTTCCGGGAACAGTCCACGCAGCTGTGCCATTAGCTCATCGCCTTGGAGCCACATGCCTGCCCTTTGTAAAGGAGTCTCTTCTCCCTCAGGCCAGAGAGGTCCCAGCCTCTTCCACCTCTGCTTTTGCCTGAGGGAACCACAGATGGGAATTTCACTTCTCAAGTGCTTACTGGATACCTTCTCCAGGTGGGCTGCAGTCCCCGCTGCCCGTCCCTATGCCTCAGTGTCCTGCCACATGGGCTTCTACCCTCTCCCTCAGTGAGGTCACTCTATGCTGTGCGGCCTCCTCACTCTAGCTCTGCCCACCTCCCCATTTTCTAAGGTTTGTGCTAATACTCAGCTCCTTTTGCAAATAAGAAAACCGTGGTACAGAGAGGGAATGCGATATACACAAGGTCACAGCTAGTTGGAGAGGTTTGGAGTAGCAGCTCGGGCCATCTCCCTGGTGCCTCCACTCATGTTCTAGACCATAACGCTCTGATTTCCGTGCTCTGCCCACTGTTGCTGCTGCCTGTTGTGTATGGCTGGAGTCTGCAGCCAAGTAATCCTCAGAAAGACCCAGACAGGGCCCAGGTTACCAGGTGCCGGGCAGAAGGGCAGGCCAGCGCAGCCGGGCTCAGCCTCCCAAGCAACAGGGCAGCAGATGGAAACCGGGGTAGATGCCAGGTAAGTTTTTTTTTTTTCCAGGCTGGGGTGGGGAGGACGGGGGTAATGCCGAAGACCTCGTGTCCCAGGGTGGGCCTCTGGCTGGGTTTCTCCATGCCCAGCTTAGCAGCTGCTGCACTCATGGGCACCCCCAAGCCGGCCAATCTAGGGGCAAAGGGCCAGATGGCAGCCCACTCCTGGTGGGCTACAGGCAGCCAGGGGAAGTGAGAACTAGGCCTATGATTGGGGCAACAGCTCTGTAGAAGGAGAGAGCACCTAGACTGTGGGCATAGAGGGGAGCAGCATAGGGAAAGCACAGGGCCAGGACTGGTGCTTAGGGATGGACTTCCCTGCCTCAGGCAGCATAGGGAAATCCACCGAGAATGGTAAAGGTGGTGACAGGAGCCTGCCTTCCTCAGTGGGGGCCTGGAGCAAACATGGGGACATAATCCCCACTCACAGCAAATGGTGGGAAACTGACCAGCAGAAGCAGCCACAGATGGGAATGCTCATGGGCCTGAGGGAGGTGCGTTCCTGTCCTCCCGTTTCCCACAGCTCCCCATATGGGGGACAGGAGCTGGGGGGAGAAGGCTGGGACAAAGGAATGGTGCAGGGGCTCCTATCCTGGAGGAAAATACCTTGAAGAGGTGTTCCCTGTGGGTAGCTGAGGCATAGCCAAATCCACAAGGCCCCTTGGGGAGTCAGAGTAATGGACACATACAGACCTGAAGTTCAGAGCCCCGAAGCAGCACTGGGACCCCTCCCCAGCCTTCCAAGCCAAACCTTTCACAGCCCTACTCAGAGCATTCCTGCTCTCTTGAAGCTTTCTCTGTCCCCCTCCTCAGTCCTGATTCCACAGCTACGATTGGTCAAAGGAGTGACCCACCCCTCACAAGAGGGCAGCGGTAGGCACAAGGAGCCCAAGCGCCTAACATCCCACCATGCTGTGAGGCCTCAGAACGGTGTCCACCCAGGCCTGCTGTCAGCTCACCACAGCAGCTCTTACTGTCCCCTCTCCCAACACCACTAGCACCCATGGTGGGGAGTGGGGAGGCAGCAGAGACCGGGGAAGTCTGGAGAACAGTGAAGCAGACGGGGTGGGGAACACTGAACGGGCACAGGCTCTGTCTACTCAGGGAAGCTGCTACTCATCCCCGGTCAGAGGGACCACGGGAAAGCACACCCAGTCAGACAGGTAATGCGATATTTCAAGAGAAGCTGAAAATTAAATTTTTACTGAAACGCCCAGTTTTAAAACATTGGCAGAAACCTCAAAAGTAAAATGTTTATGGACATGTACAGCATGTCTGGAAATTCCAACTTACTGTGTGCTCACTGTCTGGCAGGCCTGTGACTATCTCACAGGCACAGGCTAGACACCACAGCCTTAGCTTCCCCTGGACCTGCTCAGCCCAACCCTCTGAAGACCATGTCAGGGCTTAGGGCTGGGCCATGTGAGGTACACACAGGAAACCCTTCTTGGCTTGTGCGGGCCCTGGTCCCACAGCTCAGCTTTCCCTTCGTGCTCTGCCTGCCCCCTAAGACTCTGCCCAGATGTGCAGGGTCTCCCCACCTATCCAAGCCCGACTCCTCCTTTCAGGCCCACTCAGAGTCACGACCTCCACATCCTCCCCCAGAGGGTCAGCATTTCCCAGCAGGATCCCATTCCTGCATCTCTGTTCTCTATCCTAGCTATTCTAGATGCATTTTTATTCATTTAGCTTTACCCTAAATTGCTAAGACTGGGGTCTGGCTTGCTAAGTAGGGACAAAAGTAAAAACCCACAGGGGGCTAGTCAGTGATGGTCAGGTGATTGGCAGGTAAGAGCTAGACCTTTTCTTCTTCCATCGGGGCACTCAGCTCACCTAAAACATATCAGGTCCTGCCATGGCTTCCAAGGGGCAACCCAGAGTCCTAGCCCCAAAACTCTGCCCGCTGGGCACTGGGCCTGGGGTGGTAGTGCCACCTGGTGGCCACTTTGGAACAGAGCGAGTCAGCCCAAACTGCAGCTACAGATCGTCCCAAGACTTTCTGGAGACAAACTCCTCCTCCCTCTGCCCCACCATAACCCCACCGCCACCCCCATCTCTGAGCCTCTATTCTCAGTGCCCAAGGCCTGTGGTAGAGCAGGATCTCATGGGAGTCATGTGGCGCCCATCCAGACCAACGAAGTCTCCTGACTCGAAGTGGCTGGGAGGTCAGAGAACAAATCCCGGCATGGCCACTGACTCAAGTCAGGCAAGGCCTTGCCCCAGCCTGAGCCTCTGCTCCTGTTTACAGAAGGAAATACAGCAGCTATGCTTCTTCTGGTTGATCTCCACTCTAGGCCACAGACCAGCAATGCTTTCCCATCCTACTTTCTGCCTGCCCTTCTTGTTTGTAGGTTGAGATGCACGTGCTTTTAAAACTAGCTCTGTAGGACAGGCGTCCCAGGACCCTCCCAGCTCTGATGTGATGTCCGAGCCTGCTGTGGCCACCTGAAAAAAGAAACACTTGCAGACATGTGGTCTCCCACAAACCGTGCCCAGTCTTCCATAGATACAGTGGTCTAAGAGTCCCAATTCTTGACATTTGGTTTAGCCTGGGAGTGCCTCACAGCAGCCCTGACAGAGGTCACACAGCCTCTCACATACCCCCAGCGACCATGAGCTCACCTCCAAGGCAGGCTCGACCACCTTACTTAGCTCTGATGCAGCCGTCTCCCCCAGGGGAAGACTCCTGCCCAGTGGTCCTAAATCTGTCCTCCACGTCTAATCCCTCTCCCTGGGATAGAGCCAGGGGATTTCAACAGGGGATTTCAACACGGAGGTCATGCCCTTCTAAATCTATTCTTTTTTCAGGGTAAATAACCTCAGTTCCAATTCAGTCCTCTCATGGGGTTTTGAGGGTTTTCTGTCATCCTGGCTGACTCCTAGGACATCGGCAGTCATTTAACAAATGTCTACAGAGAAGCTCTTAGGTGCTGGGGAGCTGGGTTTGTGCCCACCTCCTTCAAAAATAGGGTGGCAGATCAGAACACAACATTCTGGGAAAAGGCTGAGTAGCAAAGCGTTGGAAGACTGACTTCCCTCTTAACCAATCCCCTAAAGACACTGCCTTATTGGGCTGAGTGCTAAATGCTACTGATCTTAGCCCAGAGTCATCCTTGGGCCAATTCCTACCCACCAGAAGTGGCTTTCTGGAACACTGGTTGAGAAAGATGGTGAGTCTGAATCTGGGCCCAAGAGGGGGAAAAATGAGACCCCGTCGTCTTACGTAAGAGCAATTGGTTTTCTAGTCCCCACCACAGGACCTTAGACCGTGCCTACTCCTGTCCCTCTTTTTAAAATTTTTTTATTTTTTAATTTTTATTTATTTGACAGAGAGAGAGAGACTCAGTGAGAGAGGGAACACAAGCAGGGGGAATAGGAGAGGGAGAAACAGGCTCCCCACTGAGCAGGGAGCCCGATGCAGGGTTGGATCCCAGAAGACCCAAGCCGAAGGCAGACGCTTAATGACCAAGTCACCCAAGTGCTCCTATTCCTGTCCCTCTTATCAGGGTTGCCTCGTCAGAACGCTGACTCCATCTATCATCTAGAACATTCACTAGCCCAGTTCTAAGAGCCATGCCAGCTCTGATTCGCACATTATCAATCTCCACTCCAATCTTAGCAATTTAGATAGGAAGAAAAGATGTCAAGCAGGACACAAGGGAGCTCCAAGAGGTTAGGCTGTCTGTGGAAAAGACCCAACCCTCAGCCAGTCTCATTTAGAAGACTGAATCCCTTCTAAAAAGCAAGCTGCCACTTCCTGAAGGGATGAGTGCTGAGCAGGCCCCACGGTGCCTCCCACGGGCTTCTAGGCCTGGCACTAAGGCACGAGGCCCCAGGATATGGACCCCAGGAATCATGCCCATCCAGTCCCACCCCAGTCCTAGAAAGGTCAGTCTCCCAGCACGCCCACATCCCGTGACCACAGAAAGCCCTCATGTGTAAAAAGGGGGAGTATCTACCTCTCAGGGTCGTCATGAGGTTCAGCTGAGATGGCATCTGTGCGTGCCTAGCTCTGGGACTGGCACAGAGAGGGGGCTTGATAGATGAGTACTAGTGTTCCGCATCGCTGTCAGCCGCTTTGCCAGGGTACAGGAGGGCAGTGCCTAGATCTCTGCACGAGGCATTTCAAGCATACAGGAAGCTGAATTCTGTCAGTAGCAACTGTAGGGCGTGAAGGAGCCAGACAGGGCTGGGCCCAGGGAAACCAGGGGCATAGCCAAGCCGACCTAACCCCCACCCAGGCCCAGAGGGGGCTTGGAGAGGCTGGGTAAGCACACGGGGGCCCGGAGGTTGGAGAAGATTTAACCCCGGCCCTGACTTTCTCAGCAAACATGCGATGCCATGGCCTGTGGCAGAGGTGACAAGGGGCAAGCACAGGGTAGGGCTCTGAGAGCTTGGTCTGGGGCCCAGGCCAGATGGGGCCCATGTGCCCAGCAAGCTGTGCCAGCCCAGCCCATGCCAGCCCAGCCAAATTTGAGTTATATCAGGAGAAGGGATCTGTTCAGAAAACTCACCCATCTTTGCATATTTACATATTCTATTTTGGGGTCCCTTCCTTTTTTTTTTCTCCCCTTAGCTTCCTAGAAAAGTTCTCGTGAGCAATTCCAACTTCACCTCTGCTGAACTGCAAAAGCTCACTCTCAGTCTCATCTCCCCTCCAACTGCCAACCATCTTCCTCCAGCTACTCTGTCACAGGCGAGGTTCCCCCAGAGCTCTCCAACTTCCCTGCCTCTGCTGCCCCCATCTGTTAGGGCCTCGACCCCTACCAGTGGGCTCTGGGTCCATGACAATATCTCTACAAGGTGCCGTGGCTCAAGTTGACAAGACCAAGGTTACAAGCCCCGGTTACCAGATCTCTCCACGACGGCCCATAGCACCTGACCAAGCCCTCTTTTGTCCAGTTCCTTCCCCTCTGGCAGCTATGACAACTCCTGGTCTCGTATTCCCAGAAGTGGCAGACACCCCCCTTCTATGTTCCCTGGCCACCCCCCTATACGGTCTAACTCCTTAGTGGGGATCCCTTTCCTGCTAGCTATCCCTAAAGAAGTGAATTCCCTCGTCACGTAACACAGTCCCAGTCTTCAACTTAAGACTTCCTGATCATTAGTATCTTCAGCCTCAGAACCAGCCAACTGTTTGTTCCACAAGACATCCTCACCTGGCTGCTCCACAGCACTGTGAGCCCAACATGTCCCCTAATGTGACCTGCATTCCCAATCCCACCCCTTATTTGCTGCCCCATCTACCCACGCCAACCCTGTGGTCCCTTCCCTCTCCCCCTTGTCCCCACAGCTAGCCTGTCTTTCACATCTCCCTTCCCTCCCTGCCACTCAGCCCCCCTGCTGCGGCTCTCCTCGAGGCCCCCACTTGAGTCCCATCTGCAGGCAGCAAGCCTCCTAGCTGGTCTCCTACTGCCAATCTCACTTCCCACAAATCCAGCCTCCACGCAGCTGTCAGGTTACCTCACAAGAATCTGGCTCCCCCACTGCCCTGCCTAAAGCCATCCAAGGAGCTCTCTGGTGTCAGGAGAAAGCCCAAGCTCCTCAGCCTGGTCAGACCCTGCAGCACCTCCCCCGCTACCAACACACAAACACACACTCACTCACCAGCCAGGGGCAGCAGTGGGAGGTACACCAGCTTTGGAATAAGACAGACCTGAGTTCCCAAGGCCAACTTGCCCAATGCTTAACAGAGACTGTGGACAGATTACCTCACTTCTCGACCCCGGTGTCCCCAGCTGATAACTGGGGGTAATTAAGTATGTTCCCCTTTCCCAAGATGCCATATGAATGATGATTCCTTGCTGTTAATTGGCTCTCCACCTGCCCTCCCCTCACACCGCCACACTGCCCGGTAAACCCATGGTCAGTGTAAGTGGATCACAGCTTCCTCACTGGCCTCCCTCCTGCAAGTCTGCCCTACTCCCCCACTTGTTCACACACAGCTGCCAGTGACCTCTCTAAAATGCAAAGCTCACTCTACCCTGATTCGAAATCTCCCACAATGTCCCAGTGTCCTTCAGAGAAGTCCAAACTCCCTATGACGTGGCTTACAAAATGACCCAGCCTCTGCCTGCCTCAAAATCCACCACCACATAGGGCCATAGGACCCCTGTTCTTCCCACTCCAGCCCACTCAAAACGTACTCCTTGGCGCCCAGTTCCTCCTCCCCCTCAGCTCTAGGTCGGGCACCACTCTCTCCAAGCAGCTCTCCCTCACACACATATCCCCACTCTAACCCAAGTGAGCTCCCCGTCCTAGGAGCCCCAAGCCCAGGGGACCTGCCTCACCAGCTCTCCCCAGGCCTTAGTGTAAACATCTATTTTTCTGTCTTCCCAGTGACGTGGCTCTCTGACAGCAAGGACCCTGTCAGGTTTACCTGGCACAGAGCAGAGGCTGGATAAATGTTTGTTGAAAGTGTGGAAGGAACAATGATGAGGAAGGAGGCCTTGGCCCATGGAAAGCCCCAGACTCCGTCGCAGCACTTATCAGACTCAACATATATTATTTAAAATGTGGCCAAAGGAAGCAAAGCCAACTTGCCAAGACCCTGGAGGAAAGAGCTGACAAAGAAGGGAAAGGGAAATCGTGGAAACAGTTCAATTCTGGGAAGCCCTACAACTGGTATTTCGGGGTCAGTTCCAGGGACAGAACAGGGTTACCCAAATGTCTCACAGCATAAAGGGGTAGGGGAGCTCCAGCACCTGTCCCCTGTCCCCAGGGGCAGAGTATGACTTGCCACAGAATGAAACTAGCTCTAGGCAGGCAGTAGCGTGGGGAGAGGTAGGGCTGTGTCAGGCCCATTGACCAAGTGGTCCCACGAGGATGGAAATGGCCTTTGTTTCCACCACAAACAAGCCAGGGACACCGCGTGCAAAGACAGAGCTTTGTTCCCAAGCACAAGGAGGCAGATGGGCTCCAAGCAGACCACTGAGGCACAAAGAGGCCCGGCACCAAGAAACCGGGGTGAGTTCCGAGACTTTGCAGCCAATGCGAACACTTCTCAACTAGAACAGAGAGGGGAAGGCCGCAAGACTTCACATTTTCTGGAGGAGGGAAAGAACAATGTGCTATTGAGGCCATATCTGGAACCATGGGTCCCCCCTGAGTACCTCCTTTAAGAGCATCACTGATAAACCAGAAAGCATGCAGAGAGAACAGGACGCACCAACACTAGCATAAGCCAAAGGGCCAAGTGACTTGCCGTTTGTCTCCCTCACCAGAGCCCCACTAGCAGACCAGAGGGATTGGGGACTAAAGGCCAAACGCTCGGAGAAACAAAGGACAGAAGAGGCAATCCTTAGGAGCGGGGACACCTCTCGTCCCAGGAAGCGACAAGCACAAGCTGAATGACCATGACTGCAGATGCCGCGGACAGAACGTCTGCCAAAGGCCCAGGGCAGGAGCAGACCCCTGCGCTCCTTTCCACTGAAACACCATCTGAGGGGAAGGATGTGACAAAGTATTCAAAGCACACGAAACCCACTCGCTCAACTTGGACGTGTCTGCGACGCGGTAGGGAACACTGTGCCAAGGGGAACGAGAGCTCAGGCAGATGGAGCAGCAGCTTGGGGGTTGGTGCCCTCTCTTCAAGATGAAAGCTGAGCCCTGTTCGTGTTGGTGTTGTTGTTTAGTATTGTTATTTAACTGCTCTTGTATTTATGCCTTCAGGACAGAGAAGAGGGCCCTGCCTTCTGGCAAGGCTCTGAGGCCTGCAGTCTGGCTCTGGAGTCATTACAGCATCAGTGGCAAAGACTGCCTGAAGAGATGAGGCCAGGGGAGGGAGGCAGAATCTTCTAGAAGCATGTGGGAAGGCAAGCTGCCCTACCTGCTCCCAGTAAAAGTAGCCCTGGCTAATCCCCAGCCTGGGGTCATGTCAGAAGCACACGCCTCTTCTGGCCATAGCAGCCACACAGCAGCCACCCTGGACACTGGGTGGCAGCCTTGCTCCAACCTGGGGCATGTCGTGAGGCTGCCACACTCCAAGTACCAAAGGGTCTGGGGCTAGCATGGGAAACTTCTCCCAAAACAGAGTCTGGGCATCACACAACATCCTATGACTACAAATTTTCCACCCAAGGCTCAGAAGCAGGGCCGAGCCACACACCAAGACCCATACGCCCTGCTTGCCCCCCTGCCTCCACCAGCTCAAGTCAGCCAGACAGGCCACGCAAAGAACAAGGCAGAAGGTCAACGATCAGATGTATTGGGGAGAGGAGAGATGAGGCACCTTCAGGGTGTCTCCCGGGGGCAGCCACCTTGGCAGTTTGCTGGGGGGTGAGAAGGAACAGGAGTTCATGGGGCTCCGCCGGCAAAGATGAGCTCCAGGGCCGCCTGGATGTCACCACCCGTGGCCTGCAGGGCTCGCAGGCTCAGCTCGTCGTCCTGGATGCCCATGTCACGTAGCTGCTGCAGCTGAGGCTGCCACTGGCTCTGAAGAAAGAAAGGAGCAGGCAGAAGCTGTTAGCTGTGCTCCTCTGCAGACTCGCTCCGGTCTGCCCTCGCGGCGGGAGTCGGGAGAAGAACGTGGGTTCCCACGGCTTTCAGCAGAAGGGCAGGAGGGTTCAGAGAACGAACGAGCAATTTTTCCCAATTAAAAAAAGGGAAAATGCCACCGTAAAGATCAAGAGAAGGCGCAGATTACTCATAGTCTAAATTTCGAAAAATTAAACAACTTTCTTTCTCCTGCTCTATGTATAGATCAACAGACATGTACACATGGAATGGCGGGGGGAGGGCATACATTTTTAAATTAGTTTTATTTCTGAGCACAACACAGGGTGAAAAGTCTCACTCTATCCATTCCCATTCCCACCCCAGAGAACCTATTTTACTTTGAGAAAATACAAATATGTATTCTTAAATCCTTTTCTGAGACCCTTGTTCTACATTCAGCAACCCCTCCCACTTTTTTCCAACAAAGTTAATGCATCCCAGTGATCTCTCTATGCCACTAAGACCCTTTCATTTATTTTTAATTTTTTTTCTTAAGATTTTTATTTGAGAGAGCATGTGAATGTGCACACAGGATGGGGGGAAAGGGCAGGCAGAGGGAGAAGCAGATTCCTGGCTGAGCCAGGAGCCCAACTCGGGGCTTGATCCCAGGATCTTGGAACCATGACCTGAGCTGAAGGCAGATGCTTACCCAACAGAGCCACTCAGGTGCCCCTAAATAAAGATTTTTTTAATTGTACAATATTCCAAATCATGGACGTCCTGAAATGTATCATAACCAAGCTACTTCTAGTCTTCTGCCATCACAAACAATGCTACAGTGACTGCCTCTGTACAACTGTCACTTTCTACACACATTACCTCCATCTCCAGGATAAATTCCAAGAAATGGGGCTGTAAGGAATCACACAGCTTTAAGGCTAACAGTATTTCCTTTCCACAAAGAGTCTGCTATTGCCCTTTGCCCCTTTTTCTATGGAGTTCTTAATCCCAAATTACTAGAATTCTCCATACCAGGGAAGTTTTGCCCTTTGCCTGATACATGTTAAAGGTTTTTTTCCCAGTTTGTTCGGCTTCAGTCTTTGCTTGTTTTTTGTTTGTTGGTTTGGTTTGCAATGCAGAAATCTTCACTTTTACAAACTCAAGATCTTTTACTCTTCATGTAATGGCTTCTGGATTTTGACTCTCAGCTACAAAAGGTCTTTCTACTATAAAGGTTTAAAGAAATTAACCCAAATTTTCTTTTAGTACTTTCAAAGCTTAATAATATCTCTACCTCATAAAGGAGGAAGTGCACGACTTAGGGGAAGACAATGTGCTCACCCGTGGGAAAGAGAAGGTAGTGGGGATGACACGCAAATTCAGAGGCGTGGAGAGCTTTTCAAAAACCACACAAACCAACTTGGCCTCATTTATGGGCCAGGTGGAGCCAGTGAAAGCTCCTGAGCTGGACAGCAGAGTGAAGAGGCATCTAGCTGGGGAAGATGAAGGAACGGAAAGGACAAGCTGTCCACGGGCCTGCTCCTGTTCCCCCTCACTGTCCAGTTTAGAGTTTAGAGAAACTCTGAAACTGTCCAGTTTTAGAGCTTAGTCCAGGTTTAGAGAAAACCACAGGACCTGGAAACCTGTCTTTCCCACTGGATGGCTTCATGAACCTGGAGAAGTTCCAGAAATGACACTCACCCCCAGATTCAAGTGAGGAGCAAAGGAAAGAGAAAGCAACAGACAGCTCACACATGCAGATGCGCAAGCAAACAATGGTACCTAGGACCTTCCACTTAGCTGCTAGGGTGACCTGCCCAGGAAGCAAAGCAGCAATAGTATCCTTCCTTGCTGAAAACCTTCCATGGCTCCCTGGTGATCGTAGAATCCAGCCTGGTCTCCTTACCCAGGAACTCCAGGCCTTCGTGCTCAGGCTCCTGCTCCCTTTTCACTGGCTCCATCTCAGGATCTTCTCCACAAGGACATTGCCCTCTGGCCCGCAGGCTTGGATATGCCACGTGTACCTCCACAAGTGGCTGCCTCTGCCTGGATACTGTCCTCCCACCTAAATACCTCCTTCCCCACCCGGCTAACCTCTAACCAACTCACTGACAATCACATCTCCTTGTTCCCCTCCATGGCAGGGATGATAATGGTTTGTCTCTGCCCCAGGAGCTGGACCCAGGTCTGAAATATATGTACTCAACATTCAGTCAGTGCTCATGGAATGAATGAATGGCCCCTTGACTCAAACTGCCCTAAGTATCCAAGCCACACAGTCATGGAGGCAGACCACAATCACAGGGTCTGGGAGCGGAAGCCATAGGGACAACTACCCTTGCTGGGAACACCCTCTCCTGTCACAGCACCATGCCCCAGCTGTTTCTGGAGTGAAGAAATCCCTCTGGAGAGCAGAAAGAAGCTGACTACCCAAAGTAGCTAAGAAGCTGCCAGTAACCAGGACACCAGGAGTAGGGAAAACTGACCTGAAGGCTGGGTTGCCCCGAGGCCTGAAGGGCATGCTGTAGGGCTTGGCTGAAGAGATCGTTGGTGATGGGAGTCCCTGACTGGACCCCAGAAGACATTGGCGAGGTCCCCGAGGAATGGCCCTAGAGACAAAGCAGCGGTCAGTGCCACCCTCAGAGCCACCTGAGTCTTCCAGCACATTACCAGCTGCTGTCCCAGCACCCTACTGTGAGGCCCTCGGGGACCCAACTACTGCCTCCCAAAAGAGACCTGCATGAGACGACCACAGAGGGGTACCTAAAAGCTCCAGGAAAGATTCCATCCTCTTTTGCTCCAGGGAAATGGAATCAAGCCCCTGACCTAGCCTAGGGCCCCAGCACTAGGAGAGATGCCCTTGGCAGCTACAGTGACCATTACCAGGAACGCTTAGGCCACATGGCTGAGCCCTGTCAGGGATGAAGAAGGGCACATTATGTGAGCTATGAAGAGAGGAATTCTGGACTGTACTGAACCCTGGAGGCTAAGCCTTAAAGCCTAGGGGTGAAGGGGAGGTCGACAGAGCTGTCCTGAGAACCCCACCATGGCTCTAGGCACACTTCAGCTCAAACCAGGTGGAGTACCGAGGCCAATACCGCTGGGGCGCCTCTCTCCTGGGGGCCAGCCTCCCTCTTCAGGCCCTCCCTTCATACCTGGGTGCCAGGAGTCGGTGTGTGAGAGCTGCTCTCCGGAGTGCTGGCCAGGGCTAGGGCAGTGGCCAGCTCACTCTGGGTGATGGGCCGGGGGCCGGCAGCTCCACTGTACCCCAAGGAGGCTGGGCGTGAGCTGGGTGTGCTGCTAGAGGGCGTGGACCTGGAGCTCTGGAGAAGGGAGGCAACCAGGAGAGTGGCAGTGTAGCACTGTGACAGTCCCACATGGGCCCCGCCCCTGCTACAGGACCTGCCTGAACGGCTGCCAGGCTCAGAAGGGAAGAGTATGCCACAGATTGGCCACCGAAGGGGTTAAGACCACCTCCCAGCTTGGGTGTGCCAAGTCCCAGGGAGAGGCACGTCTCGGGCACCCTCTCAAGTGGCAAGCAGCCAGGCCACTTACTGGGTGAAAGTCGTCCTCGTCATCAGAGAGCCCTTCGAACAGGAAGCCACCTGGAGGAGGGAGAACAGATTTGGGGAGGAAGAACAGAAAGGCACAGGCGTAGCTCCAGAATCAGATACTCTCCAAATTCACATTTTCGTCTCTCCCCTTGGAAAATTACAGGACAGATGCACTCCCTGACTCAAACCGAGAGTTCCCAAGGAACGCCCTCTGCCAGGGCTATACATAGCTGCTGAGTAAAGCAAATCCCTGGGCTATTGCGGGCTCCCCAGGGGGCCGGCGTTACGCCGCCCTGGGGCCTACCGGGCATGTCCCGATATGAGCTGGAGGGTGCGCTCCGTGAAGAGGAGTCGGCTCCCGGCAGCGGGGTGCTGCCAGCCACCGAGTGCAGGACCAGGACGATGGCATTGACCAGGGCTGGGTGAGCAGGCACCAACCTGGGACAGAGGCAGAAAGAAACAGAGGGTGACTGGGAAGGACCGAGTACCCTCAGCATGACAGAAGTTCTGGGTGCCCTCCAGACAATCGCACTGCCTATACCCGCCTTTCAATTCCTCAGCACCTCCCAACGGCTGCCTTTGTCCTCCTACTGCTCTGTCCCCAGCAACAGCAGTAGGCTCTGTGCTCTGAGGGTCCCCTGCCGATGCTCCACCTGCCCTCCAGCAAGGCATGATGGGACATGCGCAGCCTAGGAGGCTCAGAGGCCCTTCTCCAGTCTCAACTCCACAGAGACTTTCTTCCAGGAAATCTCTGGGAGGTCCCCTCTCTTCCTTCATGTGCAGAATAAGGGATAGGACCTTTACTGTATCCCTTCCAAATTACTCTAGAATTTTAGTGATCAGTGCACCTGCTTATTTCCCCATCCTAAAGTATTTCCAAGGCTCTCCAATATCTACAGAGAGAGCGGAACTGAACCAGGCCCGCAAAGCCATCGCCCTCAGAACCCTGCTTGTCTCCACATCTCCATGTGTCCCTGCCCTTGGACTTTGTCGGTCTACTGGTAGCCCCCTGCTCTTTCTCACCTCCTGACATACTTCACAGGTGGACTCAGGGATAGCCAGGATCAGGCTCCAAGAGCAGAACCCAGGGCGACAATGAGGTTTCTGGGCCAACCATCTGGGGAGGGATAGGGGACCCTTTAACAAGATGGGTATACTTACGTATCAAGCATGCTGGGATCAGCGAAGACAGAGAAGAGGTCCTTGTCCTGGAGAACACCTGAAGGAGAATAGGCCTCACCTCAGAGACTGGGAATCCAGCCAGATCCAGGAGGGCAAAGAGGCTGTAGGCCTCAGAACAATCGGCTCAACAGGGACACAGGATCACAAAGCAGCTTCCACGAAAAGGTGGGGGAACAAAGCTCCAAGAAGCACAAGTCAAGTGTTCTCCATCTTGTGCCCCTCTCGTTGCCTCCACTTAGGTCACATGCCTCAGACTAACAAGCCAGCCTCTCCTCCCCATATGTCTGGGTTCTTCCCTAAGCCACCAATGTGTCCAGGAAGTCTTTCCTGCAGGGGGCTAACTGCTGCCCCCCATTTGGCATCCTCATGTCTCATTTCTTTTTTTTTTTTTTAGATTTATTTATTTATTTGACAGAGATCACAAGTAGGCAGAGAGACAGGTGGTGGGGGGTGGGGACAAGAAGTAGGCTCCCTGCTGAGCAGAGAGCCCGACGTGGGGCTTGATCCCAGAATCCTGGGATCATGACCTGAGCCGAAAGCAGCAGCCCAACCCACTGAGCCACCCAGGCGCCCTCATGTCTCATTTCTGATGTTAGGTAGGCCATGACTTCTCAGTGGCACTGACCACTTTTGGAAGACTAGGGACAGGGGGCGCGTCTTGGTCTCTCTTTTCTCCCCAACAAGACCAGCGATTCTGGATAAGATGGGAATTGCCTTCCCCTGGTTTCTCCTTCTCCAACAGCTCCTATTTCTTCTGGCACTTACCAAGAGCAATAGGGTCACTGCTGAGGCCCGGCGTGGCCACAATGATCTGATCCAGAGACTCCTTATTGCCAAGCATCTTGAAGACCTGCAGGAGAAACGGGGAGGCTGGGCACTCTACTGGCCCAATCCACTCAGCAAACACCCACACGCTGCTGAAGGGCTTCCTCCCTCTACAAGCTCATGCCCACACACCACCTCAGTGGAACAGTAGCCCCAGGAAACTGACAAACCTCTTTTTGCTCTAACATTGTGGCTTACTGGAGGGTAAACAATTTAAAAAAAAAAAAGGCAAGATCAAAGTAAACCTTCAATTTCTATTCCTTTCCCTCATCTGAGGTTCTAATGTTTCCAAAATAAAAGCTCTCTTTGTAAAGCCTGTAGCAAACATTCCTCTAGGTCCCAAAAGCCCTTTTCAACCTCTATAAAATTATCATTTTGTATGCATACATATGGGGAAGTTTGCAGCTCTATTAATTTGGTTTATCCATTCCCCTACAGAGACACATTAGCGTATCTGCCCAGTGAGGAAATCCAGGTAAGGCACGGTGGGCAGGCGACTCAGCAGCAAGTCCCAGAACGAGTTCCCGCAGAAACAGCATGTGGATCCACTGGTTGAAACTACATTCATTCCATGAAGCTGCTATCAGGAGAGGCGGGATCATTATCATTAGAGGGAATCAACAATACCTAGCTGAGAGAGCCCCTTTGGGGGATGAGAGGGCTCTACTGAGACCCACAGGCATGACAAAAACTCCCTAGGAACTCTCGGTAGCCATGGCGATGGGCTGCCAACTCCCACTCTACACCCCTCACCCACTATCCCGGGAAGAGGCTCCCAGCACAAGCTCGCACTCACCGCCTCCCTGTAGGATGAGCTGCTGTGCAGGGCGGTATGCAGCACCCGGAACTCCCTCAGGGCAGCCACTTTGTCCACAGGTTCTGGGATGAGACACTCAGTTACCCACAACCCAGCCTGGCCCTGTGATAGAGGCACAGCAGCATTTTGGCGCTTTCCCCAGCACCCCACCAAGTGGACGAGGGCCCCCATGCAGAAACACCACTGGAGCCCCAGAGGTGAAAACCACACTCTCTTTTAAGCATCTCTGGCACATAAAATGAAGAGCTTCCAATTTCCGGCAAAGGTGACTCTTGCCACACAGAAAAGAGAGCTCTGATCGGTTTCCCGCTGTGGGAATTCTAGACTTCTGACATTTGCAAGGGGGAAGGTATGATCAACTCAGCAGACTTTTTATACAGTGGTTTAAAATAAGTACCGAAAGCCATCTGAACAATATGGAGCGATGCTGACACAGTATGGTAAGGGAGAGAAATAGAACACAAAGTTGTACATATGTTTTCTAGTAAAACTGCGTAAAATGTGTCCATGTACACGTGGTCCCAGGCTAGAAGGGTACAAAGGGAAGAACAGGACTTAGGTAGGGTGGCACAATCAAAGCTGATTGTTTCCTCTTTGGTATCTTCTTCCAGGCTTCTGTAATATTATTCTGGATTTGAAAAAGTATATATAAGAAGGACCGAGGAAACACACTGTGCTCCTAGGGTTCTTGATAACCTTGTATTACACACCCCATAGCAAGTGGCTCACTGAGACTCAAAGCTCCCTTCTGATCTTTGGATACTATGATTCAGTCCCATACATGGGAAAGTTTAGCAGTTGTCTTAGTTTTCCTTGGTTTACTTTACTATTGAGGACATCAGCCCATTTCATAGGGGAAGAAATCTGGATATAAGGAGAGGGAGAAGGTAGGAAGTCCACACTGGATCACACTTTGAAGTGTGGTTCTCCTCACCCAAGACAGCTACTTGTGATCTTACACACTGTGTACTGCCCAACTCCAGGGCCATCGGTCCCAAAGCAAGGGGAATAGCACCCGGGGTCTGGGGCAGCAATCATGTCCTTCCCTCTACTTCTAATCAGAGGTACCTTTCAACAAAGATTCATCTTAAGTGAATTACCCAATTTATTCATTCAACAAACATGAAGTAAGCCATTTACTCCAGGCCTGGTTTGGGGAAAGGCAGAGGAAGGCACGAAAATAAGACTCCCTACCACAGCAAGGAGCTCTTGGGACAGGAGAAGCAGCAAGACTAGATCAAAGCCACAAACACACAAGGACAAAGTAACAGGCTGAATGCTCCACAGAGATGCAGGTCCCAGTTAGGGCATGCGGAGCAGGAAGCAGACAGCCGTCACGGAGAGGGCGGGCTAGGACACAGAGCCGTCTCCCAGGGGAGACCATCTGAGAGGGTGCTCAAGGCCAAGCAGATGTTTACTGGGGGAGAAAGTCCTAAGCTTAAGTGAGAACATGTGCAAAGCCACAGAAGCCTAGAACAATGAAGGGCTTTGACAGAGCAGCAAGTTGGTTTTTTTTTTTTTTTTTTTTAGATTTTATCTATTTATCTGACAGGCAGAGATCACAAGCAGGCAGAGAGGCAGGAAGAGAGAGAGGAGGAAGCAGGCTTCCTGCTGAGCAGAGAGCCCGATGCGGGGCTCGATCCCAGGACCCCATGATCATGACCTGAGCCAAAGGCAGTGGCTTTAACCCACTGAGCCACCCAGGTACCCCAGCAAGTTGGTTTTTGTGGCTGGAGCTCAGGGTACACGTCGTCACTGCTGGAACAGCAGGCTGAGTGAGATCCTGAGGAGACTGGTAACCTGCCACAGAGAACCATCAAAGAGATCCAGGTGGGAAGGAAGGGACTGAAAGGTTCTCCTCCTACAGGCGCTAATTGAGTGGGAGATCAAGAAATGTGCTTCCTTTTTTAAGAGCACTCAAGGATAAAATATCCAAAATGCCATCGTGATAGGATTCTTTTCGGATATGAGTTTATTTTCACTCACAATAAAACGTGATTTTGTTTCAAAAATAAATCTCTAGGCCAAAGGGAGGAGGAAATGGACTCTTAATAGATTAAGCCTGCCATCAGCAAAGAGTTATGGTTGTCTCCAAAACATTCCGGAGCTAATCTCAGTCTCACTCTTTGGAAGTAGGAGACAGCCAGCCCGATGGAAAGAACGTGGGTTCTGGAGCCAGGAAAACCTGATTCACATCCCAGCTCTTGCACTCACTTTCTAAGTAGATGACCTTGAATGAATACCTTTTCTTTTAAAGATTTTATTTATTTGAGAGAGAGCGAGAGAGAACGCACGAGCAGGGGGAGGGGCAGAGGGAGAAGCAGGCTCCCCGCTGAACAGGGAGTCGACACGGGACTTGATCCCAGAACCCTGAGATCATGACCTGAGCTGAAAGCAGATGGTTAACCAACTGAGCCACCCTGGCGACCCAATAAATGCCTTTTCTAATGCTCCTTTTCCTCATCTATAAAACGCTAACGCTGTCATCTGGCTGGCAGGCCTAATGATGAAATGCGGTATCAAAGAGAAACAATCTAGCTAGAAGGAGCAACATATGTTACTTTCCTTCTGGCAGTGCCCTCCAGCCAGAAGACCAGAGGGGCACACCTGGGGTAGACCATGTTGGGGTTACAGCTCTGTACAGAGAGGAGGGTGCACACCATGGGAAGTGTGGACACCTCAATCAGATGACATCAGAGAAAACTGATAGGATTTGGGCTTTGGCTGTGATGTGGGGGGACATTTAAAGAAGTATGGTTTTGTTCTGGGTTGAAGGCTGTCAGGAAGTGGGGAGGACTTTATGACTGGGTATCTTAACAATTCATACTTACGGGCACCTGGGTGGCTCAGTGGGTTAAGCCTCTGCCTTCAGCTCAGGTCATGATCTCAGGGTCCTGGGACTGAGCCCCGCATCGGGCTCTCTGCTCAGCAGGGAGCCTGCTTCCCCCCCTCCCATCTCTGCCTACTTGTGATCTCTCTCTCTCTTTCTCTGTCAAAAAAAAAAAAAAAGTCCTAAAAAAAAAAAAAAAAAAAAAAATCCTTACCTAGAAGGAAGGAAAACTAGAACAAGGCCAAAGCTGTAACTGGTAAAAATGAAACAGTCAATCATGACAGCTGGACACAGGGGTATGTGGTCATTTTTGTGATGTGGACCATGTTCAGGGCTTTGTCTCTATTCAGAAATGAGAGGGATCTTATTGTTGCCTTGATCCATTACTTTCTCAGAGTAAGTGGCCTTATAGATGTTGGCGATCTGTTTCAAGGCCTAGCTGAGGGCCAGGCCAATCTCTGAATGTCAAAGACTGCCTTTCTCTTTCTCATTTCCCACAAGTGGACAAAAGAAGATCTTTTGGGGGCACCTGGTGGCTCAGTGGGTTGAGCCTCTGCCTTCAGCTCAGGTCATGATCCCAGGGTCCTGGGATCAAGCCCCACATCGGGCTCCATGCTCTCTCTCTGCCTCTCTCTTTGCCTACTTGTGATCTGTTTGTCAAATAAATAAATAAAATCCTTTAAAAAAAAGAAAGAAGAAGATCTTTTTGTCCTTTATGTTTAGAATTGAAAAGAGGAGAAATTTCAAGCTTATAATCAATCACAGCCATCATGAAAGTACAAAAATATGTCAAACTGCCAGTTTCACAAAGCTAATCTTTTCACACAGCTTAGTTTTATCCTTGGAAAAGCTTTTAAAACACAGATAGGAAAATTTAAATTATGAATTCTAAGCAGCGCCTTTTATTAATAAATCAAAAAGGCATTAAAGGTCTTGTAAGTTTACTCCAAGAGCTACTTTAATACTGTTATTCTCAAGCTTCAGGAAATTACACTACCAGGATAGCAGGAAGGATTGGGCTGAATAAATCACCACCTAGGGCCACTTGTGGGGAGATTTGCTAACAGAAGGACAAACTACATAATTACAGGAACACGAGGTGTTTCCAGCTTTTTTCTGATGAGAACAACAACAAAAACAAAAGATACAAGGTTCACTGAGAAATCCACTGTTAATCTAAAGGAGTTTAAAGAGACACACACTCCCCATTCCACTAGGAAATAGTGGGTAATGGACTTAAAAAGTAGAGCAACAAACCCCTTTCTGTTAGTGGTGTTGACAGCAAGTAGATCAAAACTGCCCTCTATTACCAAAGGGAGACTAATCCAGTAAGTAACAAAGATATCCTCCATCACCACCTCAGTAAATCGCCTCTTTATTCCACCCAGGCCATGCCTCAAGAACACACAGACCCTTTCTTTGGAGAGATTACGGAGGCTCTCCCCATCTACGGACCCCTACTCACCTGGTTTCTGATCAGGCTCGGGCCAGGACTTCCGCAGAACATGGACTGTGGAGCCAGGTTGAATGCCGTAGAAGTCAAGGGTCTGGTCATCTTTAAGCTTCCGGCCACAGTATATCAGATCTAAAAAGAGAATGGTCCACTTATGTTTTGCTCCTCAAAACAATGTAGATGGTTTCTGCTTCTAAGAAACTTATCTTGATTGGACAGACAGCTGGAGAATGATACTGGCTTTAAAAAGTACTCTTATGTATTACATACATTTTAATAAAAATCATTAGCAAGTACCAAGTCCTGGAGACTGCTCAATTTAAACGAATAGGAAAATAAAACAACAAAAAAAGGATGAACCAATTGGATCCCTCAGCTATAACAAATTATGTTTATAATCTAATTTAATTCCTTCTTCCTCCACCTTGAATACCCTTGTCATCCTACTTTCCTTTTTTATTACCTTCCCTCTAACTAACCAGGCAAACAAAAATCCTTCTAATCATCCCTCAAAATCCATCTGGAATACCATATACTGCGGGCCTCCCCCAACGATGCGTTCCTCCGTCTCTAGTCTACCCCAAATTCTTGCTCTTCCATGTCATAGTTAAGGAACTCTGTGATAAGGATGCTCAGTTTAACGTACAACTGAAATGACAACCGACAGTTTTATTGCACAGTTTGTGTTTCTATTCACCCAACAACATTCACTTCCCTGGACTGTTAACATGATGAGGCAACAAATCCCAAACTCTTAACTTACCCTTGCAATTCCAGAAGTATCTCCCCAGAAAGAGATCAGAGTAGCAGCCCATTCCCAGTCCACAGAAACTCACCAATCAGCTCAGGGTCTGGAACCGACTCCTGGAGTTTGCCAGCAATGAGCTGTTTCAGAAATGAAATACTGTAGCCCCCCAGAGAGTATTCACCCAGCTCAGACTCTGGCAACTGGAGAATAGACTTTGGGGCAAGTGGCTGGTCAGCCAGCTTCACCGCCAGGTGCCAATCTGAGAGAGACATCCTCTCTCTTTCGCGCTCTCTCTTTCTCCCTGTAAAGAAACAAAGGCTCACTGGTTAAAGGGCCTACACCATCCCCACCCCACCAAGGGGTTGAATGAAAACTAATTCAGTCTGACACTGCTGGAAAAACACAGGATGCAACATTGGGAGGCCAGAACTAGAATCGGAGTCCTCTCCTTACTCACCCTATGATCAACAGCACAGAACTCCAGCTCTCTGGGCCTCAGTTCCTTCATCGTTAAAGTGGACATAAAAACACCATCTCATTTAATAGGAATGTTGTGAGGTTCAAATGAGATCATCTTTATGCTCCTTATTTCCAGTTTTCTTCATCAAGTCTTCTTGAACTGCAATAGCTTTGTAACAAGCTCCCTGCCTCTTGTCTATCTCTCTATCAAATACCCATGCTGAAAGCCAACGAATCCCTTTCTTTTTTTCAACTCAGTAGAGTTAACATACAGTTGAGTATTCCTTTCAGGTGTCCATTTAGCTATTCCACAATTCTGTACATTACTCACTGCTCATCCTGATTAAGTATACTCTTAAGTCCCATCACCTATTTCACCCATCCCTCCACCCAACTCCCTTCTGGGAACCATCTATTTGTTCTCCACAGTTAATCATCACCTTAGAACACAGACCTTACCAAGTTATTCCTCTGCTTAGAACCCCACCAATGACTCCAAACCACTGCTATGAATAAGTCGAAACTCCACAGCCTGGCATGATAACATCTTTTCTGTTCCCTCTGCCGGTCTTCCTCTCCCCCACCCCCCAACAGGGCCCTGCCCTACCCTAACCTCCCCAGCACTCACACTGCATACAATTCCTTCTCCCTTAGGTCTCTTAGCAAACTCCTAACAAGATCAACTCAAATACAACCTCCTCGACCCCCTCTCCCTTTCCTCTGAGGTTCTCATGTTCACTCAAGGCAAAGGGTAACAAATATCTATTTAATTCTCAACCCTCCACCCCAACCCATTCTAGGAGGCCCTGGAAAGCAAAGACTAGAATTTTTGCCTTTATTGTCCCACTGCTTGGCAAATGTGCCCAGAAAATGCATCAGGAACTCCGAGGGTGGAAGAATCTCATAGGACCAGGCAAGCCCTCGTTATAATCATTCCAAAGAGCATAACCTGATTCCAAAGCGGCCTCTAGTAGGCAAGTTAAAAAAAAAAAAAAAAAAAAAAATGCCGTGTGGCTTTGAGGCTGCACAGCTGACCCCAAGGCATCCTCAAGGTACCGATCTACTTTAATACTGCTCAGGTTTATAAGAATAAATACGTCTTTTTATATACCATATCTCATTTAATCCTCTCAATTGTTTCTTGAGGCAGGCATTATCATCCAGATAATACAGACGAGGGAACTGAAACTCGGAAAGGTGAAGTTGCTGGCCCAAGGTTATAGACAGCTAGTAGTGGGGCAGGGACACTATCTTTAGGTGACGACCCCACCGCTCCCACGGGACCAGCTAACTAGTAGACACACGCCTAGCCCGCGCGGCCCAACACCCGGCGCCCTCACCCGTCCCGCGGAAGGAATCCGGCCGCAGAGCCGCCGGTGTAAACACACTCCGGTCCACTCGCCGGAAGCCGGAAGCCCTGCGCTGCACTCTGGGAGTTGCAGTTTCTGAGGCAGCCCCGCCCCTTCTGAGGGGCCTGTAGGCTGGTGGCTCTGCTAGTGGCAAAGCTTCCGGTTGACGGGGAGGGCGTGGCTTCTAGGCCACTTGAAATTTGCCGCGCGAGGGTATCTACCGGGCTTTCGTGGGCGAGGGGCCTGGTACTTGTCTGCCTTCCAGGGCGCGGGTCGTGGGAGGTGGGCCTGGCGCCGTTCCAGGAAACGTGCAGAGTCCGTGGGCTACGGCGAGCTTTCAGGGCGCCGCCAGAGGGAAAGCTCGCCCGCATCCCCTCTCCCTCCTACCCTGGTCCCCCTCAGCCCCGAGGGCGCTTTCCCGAGCGGCCTCTTCAGACACAGCCCCGCGGTACGTCGCGGTCCTCACCCTAGAAAACGGCGTTCACCCGGGTGAAGTCAGCCTCTTCGGTGTGCCTCTCGTCGCCAGCCTGCCTACCTGTGGAGGCAGATGGGGAAGGGAAGGACGCCTCCCTCTAAACCATGGAGGGTTGTTACTAAGTGGAGTTCCTGACACCTCAGCACGCAGGGGCGAGGTTTATCTAACAGTCATCCATAGAATTCGGGGAGAGGAATTTCCACTGAACTGTCACAGAGAAACTGCATATTTTAGATGCACGGTTAGAACGGGATTGTTTGCACAGAAGTTAGAATTAGCGCTAAAATGTTGAAGAGGGGCAGCATCTAATTGGACTCCATTCGAGAATTAAGGACTAAGGAAAGCAAAAACAAACCAAAAACCAGGTGAAGTTAATGAGGTTGATCGTAGCAGTTGAAGGCTGATCTGGGGTGCACGAACGTGGAAGTGTAATTCCAGAACATTCCAACGTAGGCCCAGGGAGTGGGGTAGCCGCTGAGCAGGATAGCTTGACTGAGGAGAGCAAACAGACTGCATGGTCTGAGAGGACCAAAGCATTGAGCCCCTCAGAGATCGCCCCTGACGCCACTGCATGAAATGGAAAACTTTGAAAAAAATTGCACCCTATGTCAAAGGGCAAACTGGAAAAACAAAACAAAAAACGATGCATCAGCGCTCAGAAGACAGGAAAAATTCTCTCTGCTAGGTTGGGCAGGACCATAAAAAGGGAGTTGGTGGTGTGAAAGAATAGTCTAATCTGTGAATCTGAAGACCCAGGTCTATACTTTGTGCAAGTTTGTGTTCAGACTTTCCCAGAAACATCCAAAATTGGTCCTAGGATCTGCGTTTTAACATAAACAGTAGGATATAATGTCTAAAGAATGGATGCAGAAACTGAAGCACTATTAGATTAAAGATTCAGTGGCAGGAGAAAATGTGTAGCTGGGTGGCTTTTGTGTGAGTTAAGTTGTTTTGGCTGAAGTCTGCTATTTAATAAGCTGGGGGAGAGGCAAATAACATTTGAGTGTCTACAATTAAAATTTTTTTATCTAATTTATTCTTCCACAGAGAGCAACAAAACCCAGGTCTATATGAATAAAAAAATATAGAACTGATGACGTAAGAATAAAATCAGGTAGAATGCTCAAAGTGTTATCGTATTAGTATTAGCTCGTTTTGTTAAATCCACTTTATTTAGAAAGAATTTATATATAATAAAATGTACATTTTTAAAATGGTCCTGGGGCTCTTGGAAGCAAATTTAAATTATTAAAGACATTAAAGAAGATATCAAGCCTTTAAGACATGATGAAAAAAGAATTTGAGAAGAGCCAAAAGAACTTTTAGAAATAAGTATTGTCACTGAGATTAGGAATTGCACAAATGTGGGTCCTTGTCAAGAATGTATATTGTTGGGGCGCCTGGGTGGCTCAGTGGGTTAAGCCGCTGCCTTCGGCTCAGGTCATGATCTCAGGGTCCTGGGATCTAGTCCTGCATTGGGCTCTCTGCTTAGCAGGGAGCCTGCTTCCTCCTCTCTCTCTCTTCCTCCTCTCTCTCTCTGCCTGCCTCTCTGCCTACTTGTGATCTCTCTCTGTCAAATAAATAAATAAAATCTTTAAAAAAAAAAAAAAGAATGTATATTGTTATTCTCTCAATTAGTGGCTTGCTTTTTTACACTCTTACTGGTGTTTTTATTTATTTATTTATTTAACAGATAGAGAGTGATCACAAGTAGGCAGAGAGGCAGGCAGAGAGAGGAGGGGAAGGAGGCTCCTTGCTGAGCAGGGAGCCCAATGCAGGATTAAGACCCAGGACCCTGAGACCACGACCTGAGCAGAAGGCAGAGGCTTAACCCACTGAGCCACCCAGGCACCACCTAATGTTATTTTTAAAACATTTCTTAGAAGTCTAATTTATGAAATTTAATATTGTTGATTGGTGCTTTTTATGTCTCATTTAAGAAATCTTTGCCCTGGGTGCCTGGGTGGCTCAGTGGGTTAAGCCTCTGCCTTTTGCTCTGGTCATGATCTCAGAGTCCTAGGATTGAGCCCTGCATCCAACTCTGCTCAGCAAGGAGCCTGCTTCCCCCTTTCTCTCTCTGCCTGCCTCTCTGCCTACTTGTGATCTCTCTCTGTGTGAAATAAATAAATAAAATCTTAAAAAAAAAAAAAGAAAGAAAGAAAAGAAATCTTTGCCCTAATTTTGAGTTATTTTCTTGTGTCATCTTCTGTAAATTCTATCTTTCACATTTAGGTCATTAATTTTATTAATTTTTTTTCATGATTAACTTTAAATTAGTTTTTATGTACAAAGTGAGATAAGGAATCAAGGGGTTTTTTTTTTTCCATATGAGTATCAGTTGATCCAGCACTCCTTTTTTTTTATCCTATCCCCACTGAATTTGTCATAAATAAGGTGACTCTTTTATATGCATCAATTTCTGATTATTCTATCTCAGTGATATATTTTTCTATTCCTGTGCCAATACCATACGACTTGATTTCTGTAGCTTCAGAATAGGTCTTGATATCTGGTAATATACATCCTCCAGATTTGTTTTGTTTTAAGATGGATCTATCACTAATAGGTGATGATTGTTAACTTTCTTTATACTTCTAAAAATATAACTATATTGAATTAGATAAATGCGTGTATTCAACAAGATTTAGATTATACTGCATATGTTTAGTAAGCTAAATATTTCCCCATATGCTCATGTTTGAGAACATGACTTTTCTAGTTTTTTTTAAGATTTATTTATTTTGTAGAGGGAGAGAGTGCAAGCAGAAGGAGTGGCAGAGGGAGACAGAGGGAAGCCGACTCCCCCCTAAGTGTGGAGGGTGATGCAGGCCTGGATCCCAGGATCCTGAGATCATGACCTGAGCCAAAATTTAGTCTGACACTCAACCAACTAAGCCACACAGGCACCCCTATTTTTATTTTTAAATAATTTGAAGTTTACAGTAAAGTTGCAAAAATAATAGAAAATAGCTCCCTTTTAACCTTTACCTAAAGCCCCAATTGTTAACATTTTACAACATTTACCTTTTCATTCTTTCTCACCCTCTCTAGATGTGGAAGCAGAGAGCCTGATGCGGGGCTTAATCCCAGGACTCTGGGATTATGACCTGAGCCGAAGGCAGAGGCTTTAAGCCACTTAGCCACCCAGGCGCCCCTCACCCTCTCTAGATGTATTATTCTTCTCCCAACCCCATCCCTAAGCCATTTGAAAGCGAGTTGCAAATACAATACCCCATTACTCCGAAATATTTCAGTGTCTCTTTACTGAAAACAAAGACATGCTCCCCTACATAGCCACAGTATAACCTATCAGAATCAAGAAATTAATATTTATACAATACTACCATCTATAGTTAATCCACAGATGAATTTCAAATTTCAACTGCCCCAGGTAGATGGAAACTGATCATCTCACTGCTGTTTTGCTTTCTTTTTCTTTTCTTTTTTTTAAGATTGTATTTACTTATTTGACAGAGAGAGACATAGCAAGAGAGGGAACACAAGCAGGGGGAGTGGGAGAGGGAGAAGCAGGCTTCTGCTGGGCAGGGAGCCCAATACCAGGTCTGATCCCAAGACCCTGATCTTGACCTGACCTGAAGGCAGATGCTTCACTACTGAGCCACCCAGGTGCCCCAAGATTTGTTTATTTATTTGAGATAGAGAGAGAGTGATGCGGGCACAAGGGGGTATGGAGGGAAAGGGCAGAGGGAGAGGCAGAGGGAAAGAATCTCAGGCAGCTGAGTGAAAAGCCAAAGCAGGGCTCCAACCCAAGACCCTGAGATCATGACTTGAGCCAAAATCAGGAGTCGGACACAACCAACTAAGCTACCCAGGTCCCCCCTCACTGTTGTTTTCATAAGTGATGTGGGAAATTTTGACAAAGTCTGTCCTATTAGTCATTAATCCAAACAGCTTTTTTTTTATTTTAGTAGAGAATCGTATTTAGGATCCAAGTCTGGATGCTAGGTGTGTTTATTACCACTGGGGTGGCATTATTTCCAGTCCATCTCAGTGGATAGACCTAGGATATATATGAATATTTACACACACAAACCCATTTATTTGTATTTCTATTTTATACATATATAAAATATGTAAATATAAATTATACATGTTTTAACACCAATACTTCGAATTCTAATCCAACACCACAATTTTTTCTAGTCTCCTCCTCTATAATTTTACTGCTCTTCAAAATGGCTCCCATTTTCCACAGTATATTTACCTGTATTTGCTCATGTTGAAATTCATGGTACTATACAGTGAACCGTCTTCAACTTGAGGCTGGGTCCTTTTAACATATAATCCAGGAAGTTTTTGCTCTTTTCCATACTATCTGGCCTGAAAAGAGTTCCAGGCTCATTTTGTACATTTCCTGCCCCAGACACAAGAATGAACCATTCGTTCAAGAAGCTCAAGTGGTTTTTAGCGGGAAATTGTATTTCAAGACCACATTCGGTACTAGAGATGCTCACTGCTACCAGACTGATCATTATTTCTAAGCCGCTTTTGTAGTCAGAGCTAGAGAGAGATCTAGATCTATACCTAATTTATATCTAGATTTATATTCATAGAGATAAAAAGTTTATATTGCTACTTCAAATTTAAGACTAACTGCAGGGTTTTTTTGTTTTTGTTTTTAAAGATTTTATTTATTTGTTTGAGAGAAAGACAGAGAGAGTTTGAGTACAAGTACGAGGGAAGGGGCAGAGGCAGGAGAGAGAGAAGCATATTCTCTACCGAGCAGGGAGCCTGATGTGGGGCTGGATCCCAGGACCATGACCTTAGCTGAAGGCAGATGTTTAACCAACTGAGCCACCGAGGAGCCCTTGCAGGGGTTTTCTGTAACCTTTTCTACATTGCATGTTTATTTCCTGTCTTCCACACTGAGCATCCTAGTTCTCAAGAACATAGTTAGGGGGCGCCTGGGTGGCTCAGTGGGTTAAAGCCTCTGCCTTCAGCTCAGGTCGTGATCCCAGGGTCCTGGGATCGAGCCCCACTCTCTCTGCCTGCCTCTCTGCCTACTTGTGATCTCTGTCTGTCAAATAAAAAATAAAATCTTAAAAAAAAAAAAAAAAGAATGTAGTAGTATGGATAATCCATAATTACTCATTTACTTTAACCTACATTACATAAATAGTACTCTCCAAAAACAATACAGTCATCACCAATGTAATTATTACGAAATGTTTTTTTAAAAAAGAAAGAAATGTTTAAGGGGTGCCTGGCTGACTCAATCAGAACAGTTTGTGACTCTTGATCTCTGGGTCGTGAATTCAATCCCCACATTGGGCGTAGAGATTGCTTAAATTAAATACATAACTTTTAGGGGCACCTGGGTGGCTCAGTCAGTTAAGCATCTGCCTTAGATTCAGGTCATGATCCCAAGGTCCCAAGATTGAACCCTACATAGGGCTCCCAGGGAGCCTGCTCTCACTCTCCCTCTGCCTGTCATTCCTCGTGTTTGTGCTCTCCCTCTCTCTTTCTCTTGATCAAATAAATTTTAAAAATCTTAAAAAATAATAATAATAACTTGGGGCATCTGGGTGGCTTAGTCCCTCTCTTTTTCTCTCACCCTCTCACTCTCTCTCTCTAAAATAAATAAATAAAATTTAAAAATAAAATAAAAAAATAAGTAAATAAATTAACTTTTAAAATTAAAGAGAAAAATTTTAAATGCTTTTGTATATACTTTTTTTTTTTTACCGCTTCAACTCCTCTCCACTTCAACAGACATATTATATATTATTTGAATCTATATCATTAAATACTTTACCTTCTTCCTTTCAACACTTTTATTTTCTAAAGAATTCTGTGTTTTTACAGTTGCAACTCATTCTCTACTGGATTTCCTAGGAAGGGCTACAATATTCCCTGAGCTTTTTCATATCGGGAGTCTTTATATGTGAAAATCAGTTTTTTAAACATAAAATTCTTGGCTCTTGCTCATATCTCATTGGTATGCTTTCACTGTCTATAGGTCTATAAGTCTCCTTATTCTCTTCTTCTTATAATAATCTTCTTTGAGATTTGACTTTCTTTACTGTTTTTATTATATATAGCTATCAATGTTTATGTTAAAAAAACAAGAAAGATCTCAAATCAGTAACTTACTTTACAACTTAAAGAACTAGAAAAAGCAGAATAAACTAAACCCAAAGCTAAGGAAGGAAATAATAAAGATTAGACCAGAGAGAAATGAAATACAGAAGAGAAATATCAATGGAACCGGAAGTTGGGTCTTTGAAAAAATCAACAAAATTAACAAACTTTTAGCTAGATGGACTGCAAAAAAAAAAAAAAAGAGAGAGAGAGAGAAGACAAGTTACTCAAATCAGAAATGAAAGTGGGGACATTACCACTGATTCTATGGAAATAAAAAGACTGTAAGAGAGTACTGTGAACAGTCATACTAACAAATTGAATAACATCGATGAAAAGGACAAATTCCTAGAAACAAACCCAAGACTAAATCATGAAGAAATAGATCTGAATATAACTAGTAAGGAGACTGAATCAGTAATGACAAATCTCCCAACATCTGACAACTAGATGGTGCTGAGAAGTTTTGAGTAACACACTTTGCTTGAAAAACAAATAAACCAACAAAGAAAAGCCCTGAACTTAATGGCTTCACTGGTAAATTCTACCAAACATTTAAAGAACTAATACCAATCCTTCTCAAACTTTCCCAAAAAACTGAAAAGGGATCACTTCTTAACTCGGGTTTACAAGGGCAACATTATATTGTTATCAAAACCAGACAAAGTCACTACAAGAAAACTATAGACCAATATGCCTATGAGCATTGATGCAAAAATCCTGGAAAAAATACTAGCAAATAATTCAGTAGCATATTAAAAGGATTATACCATGACTAAGTGGGATTTATTCCTGCAATGCAAAGGTAGTCAACACGCAAAAAAAAATTAATTTAATTTATAGCACATCAATAAAAGGAATTGGAAAAACTACATAAATACAGAAAAAGCACTGACAAACTTTGGAAAAACTGTATGAATATAGCAAAAGCACTGACAAAATTTGACACTCTTCTAAGATAAAGACGCTTAACAAACTAGCAATAGAAACTACCTCCACAAAATAAAAGGGGGCCTTCTTAATTATATCCCCCTCCCATCACATGGAAATGAGTTTGGATTTTCTGAGCAAACACCAGCTGGCTGAGGGGTGGCAGCCCAGAAGGCTGCCAGTTGGAGAAGGGAGGAGAAGGGAGAGGGGAGGAAGTCAGGCCAAGATGAAAATTCAGTGTTGGGGTGCCTGGGTGGCTCAGTTAGTTAAGTGGCTGCCTTGGGCTCAGGTCATGATCCTGGGTGCTAGAATTGTTCCGCACTTCCGGCTCCCTGCTCAGTGGGCGAGCCTGCTATTCCCTCTCTCCCTGCCTCTCCCCGTTTGTGTGCTCTCTCTCTCTCAAATAAATAAAATCTTTAAAAAAAAAAATCTGGGTTCTCACAGCAGAGCAATGATGGGGTGCTGACCCCTGCCCTCTGCCTGCCTCCTGAAGGGAAAGCATCTTGCTTATAGGCTCAGAGGAAGTGATGTGCACTTAAACCAGCTTGTCCTCTGAGAAATAAAACTTCCAAGATCCAAACCATTTAGCTGGCCATTAGTGAGATTCCCTGGTACTAGACTTGTCTGCTAGTCTGTTAAGACTCCTCAACTTCTAGGCCAGCCCTCTGGTGGGGTGGAGGTGAGTGGATCTGAGGCTCAGAGAAAGGACAAGGCCTGCCACCCACCACAGAAGTCCACAAGTCTGTCTTGTCCCCGGCGGCCTGGGTTCTCCCTTTGGAGTTGAGGGAGAGCCGGCGGCGAAGGTTTTCCGGGTGTGTGTGTGGGGAGAGGGGGTTGCACCGCGGACTCAGGGCCTGAAAGGCTGCGAGGGGCGGGGTGAGGTCAGGTGTTCGACTCCGCCTCCCCGCGCCGAGATCTCGGCTGCTGGGCTGCTGGCTACTTTTGCTCCCGGTCCTCCGGATGTCACCGTCTCTGCCCAGATGCGCCTCCCGGCCTGCTGGCCTAGTCCCGGCTCCAGCTGCGGCGGCGGCGGCTGCTGCTGCTGCTGCTGCTGCTCTGGACGGCGGCCGCCACCCAAGGCCACCCGAAGACCGGACCCCGCATCTCCACTGTCTGGAAAGGTAGGTGGTGCCGCGGGGCCGGTGGGGCGCGGGATCGGACGCAGCGTCGGGCGCGTGCGTAGTGTGAGGGCCCCGGAGGGAGTGCGTGCGCGCGTCTGCGGGTCCCGGGCTGTCCCCGCGGGGAGCGTGTGGGTCTGGGTGAGTGTGTGTGAGTGTGCGCGCTGGCACGCCGGAGCGGGCTGGAACGCTGCGGTGAGCGAGCGGCGGGGGCTGGAGCCCCGGCTAAGTCGCTCCAAGTCCGCCCCCAGCCGGGAACCGCAGCGTCGGGGCGCAGGGGAGGGAGAGGGCCCCTCTCTATCGGCTGAGGGGCGTTTGATTGCCTGTCTCCGTGCAGGAGCTGTCTGTTGCATTCTGTTTCCTTTGCTCCTCACTTGAACCTGGGGGTGAGTGTCATTTCTGGAACTTGTCCAGATTCGTGAAGCCATCCAGTGGAAAAGACAGGGTTCCAGCTCCTGTGGTTTTCTCTAAACCGCGTGGCCCTGGCGGACAGTGAAGGGGAACAGGAGCAGGACCGTGGACAGCTTGTCCTTTCCGTTCCTTCGTCTTCCCCAGCTAGATGCCTCTTCACTCTGCTGTCCAGCCCAGGAGCTTTCACTGGCTCCGCGTGGGCCATAAATGAGACCGAGTTGGTTTGTGTGGTTTTGAAAAGCTCGCCACGCCTCACCCTTGCGCGCTCGCCTCTCTGAATTTGCGTGTCATCCCCACTGCCTTCTCTTTCCCACGTGTGAGGCCCTACTTGGAAGGAAGTCCTGACAGGTCAGTTTTAGGGTCCATACTGACTAGACTGCTCCAGTCCCTTCAGACCTAAAGTGGACTCCTTGCCTTTAGCCACTGTTGGAATGGGAAGAAAAAAAAAAAAACCAACCCTGTTTCAACTGCTGTTCTCAAAATGGTTAGACTTTACAGTGAATATTTGCTGACTATTTATACGAATTCCTATTCTCAGATCTGTGAGATGTCTCCTTACTTCCTTCTGCTTCTTTCTGCACAGATGCTAATATCCCGCAAGTCTGTGGTTACCAGTAGTTTGTCCTCACCAACTTATACTTTGGAGTTCATGAAATACCAGCACTTCATATATAATTCTCATAATGCTGCCATGAAAAAAATACTACAGACTGAGTAGCCTAAACAATAGAAATCTATTTCTCATGTTCTGGAACCTGGAAAGTCCAAGATCAAAGTTGAGCAGGATATGGTTTGTAGGGAGGATTCACTTTCTGGTTTCACGGTGTCCTCACCTGGCCTTTCATTGGTGTGTGTTCATGGAGAGAGAGAAAGAGAGAGATTTCTCTCTGATAAGACCACCCATCCTATTGTATTAGGGACTCATGACTTCATTTAACCTTCATTGCCTCCTAAAATCTCTATCTCCAGATGATGTCATTTTGAAGTTTAGGGTTCACTGTATAAATTTAGGGAGCAAACTGTTCATAACACCTAGTTTTGTTATTAATATTGTCCTAGGGTTTTTGGCTTTGACCCCAGTTGCTCTGTTTTTAATTGGGAATCCAGAGAGATTAAAAAGTGTGTCCCCCATTATGCTAACTGAAATAAGCCAGTCACAAAAAGACAAATATATGATTTCACTTATATATAGTACTCGCAGTAATTAAAATCATAGAGACAGAAAGTATAAGGGCGGTTGCTAATGTTTGGAGACAAGAGAATGGAGGGATATTGTCTGACATAGAGTTTCAGTTTTGTAAGAAGAAAATAATTCTGGATATGGATGATGGTACATCACAATGTGACTGTACGTAATACTGCAAACTTAAAATGCTTGAAATTTTATGTGTTTCCTGTAACAATTAAAAAAACGGGGCGGCAAGGACCTGGCTGGCTCAGTCACTGAAGCATGTGACTCTTGATCTCAGGGTTGTGATTCCAGCTCCATGTTGGGTGTAGAGATTACTTAAAAAAGTAAAATCTTGGGGCGCCTGGGTGGCTCATTGGGTTAAAGCCTCTCCCTTTGGCTCATGTTATCATCCCAGGGTCCTGGGATAGAGTCCCGAGACCCCCCCCCCCCCCCACAATCCACATCTGGCTCTCTGCTCAGTGGGGAGCCTGCTTCCTCCTCTCTCTCTGCCTCCCTTGTGATCTCTCTGTCAAATAAATAAATAAATAAAATCTTTAAAAATAACAACAACAACAAAATCTTACAAAAACTTTTTTAAAGGAAAAAAACAGGGAAGAATACCATCACCACCATCATCTTTCAGAATCCTCTCCAAGTGTCCAATCTTTATTTTTTTTAAAGATTTTATTATTTGAGAGAGAGACAGAGATAACAATAGAGAGCAGCTCGAGCAGGGGAGGAGAGGGAGAACCAAGATCTCCCCCAGGTCGGCGGGGTGTGTCCCAAGACTCTGGGATCATCTCCTGAGTTGAAGGCAGAAGCTCAAACGACTGAGCCACCCAACTTCCAATCTTTAAACAGTGTTCCACGTCAAAACCCAGGAGCACCTACTCTTTACATCCTTTTTAACAATGAGTATTATCTTTCTTTAGTCCATGCCTATTGGATAGATTTAAATAATGAATTACACTAAAGTTTTAATTTGTCTTAAAATAATAACAAACAAAGGTATGTCCCTGTACTCTACTGGTCAGTGGTCTTCGTTCCAAACAACAGACATTAACTCTGCTTAACCTTAGCAGAAAAGGAATATATTAGAATGGTGCTGTGAAGCTCCCAGAATCAATGAAAGTGGACATAAACATGAAGGGGGCAAGAACCAACCTTAGAAATATCTTATGTCAGTCTACTTATGGCCTTCCACCCACAAGCCTAGTTTTGAAATCATGGTGCTTGCCACAGTCTGGATATTGTTCTTGAGGTTAATAATGAGGTTTGGCTTAATGTTTTATCCTGTTCCTAATTTCCTGGGCAGATTTATCCCCTCAGAAAAATAGTTCTTTTTTAAAAGTTAATTAATTATAACTAATTCATTAATTAAATTTTAAAATTTAATTCCAGTAAAATTAACATGCAGTATTAGTTTCAGGTGTACAATAGAGTGGTTCAGCAATTCTATACATTACTCCGCGCTCATTATGATAAGGGAACTCTAATTCCCATCAGCTGTCACCCAACCCCCCACCATCTCCTCTCTGGTAACCATCACTTTGTTCTCTATAATTAAGGATCTGTTTTGGGGTTTGTCTCTTTTTTTGTTGTTCATTTGTTTTGTTTCTTCAGTTCCACATATGAGTGAAATCATATAGTATTTGTCTTTCTCTGACTGACTTATTTCACTTAGGATAATACTCTCTAGCTCCATCTATGTTGTTGCAAATAGCAAGATTTCATTCTTATTTTATAGCTGAGTACGATTCCATTGTATGTAAACATCACATCTTCTTTATCCATTCACATGTTGTTAGACATTTGGGCTGCTTCCATATTTTGGCTATTGTAAATGATGTTACTATAAACATAAGGGTACATGTATCTTTTCGACTTAATGTTGAAATGTATTCTTTGGGTACATACCCAAGAGATGGAATTACTGAATCATAGGGTAGTTCTATTTTTAATCTTTTGAGGAACCTCCATACTGTCTTCCACAGTTCCCACCAACAGTGCACGAAGATTCCTTTTTTTCCACATTCTTGCTAACACCTGTTGATCCTTGTGTTGTTGATTTTAACCATTTGGACAGGTATGAGGTGATATCTTATTGTGCTTTTGATTTACATTTCCCTGTAATAAGTGATGTTGAGCATCTTTTCCTGCATCTGTTGGCCATCCGGATGTCTTTTACCCATTTTTAATTGGATTGTGAGTTTTGGTGTTGAACTGTTCTTTATATATTTTGGATACTGGCCCCTTACTGAAAAATGTCCTTTGCAAATATCTTCTTCCATTAAATAGATTGTCTTTTAGATTTGTTGATTGTTTCCTTTGCTGTGCAGAAGTTTTTTATTTTGTTGTAGTTCCAATAGTTTATTTTGCTTTTGTTTCCCTTGCTTCAGGAGACATATCTAGAAAAAAATGTGACAGCCAATGTCAGGGATATTGCTGCCTATGTTCTCTTTAAGAATTTTCATGGTTTGAGGTCTCACATTTAGGTCTTTAATCCTTTTTAAATTTATTTTTGTGTACGGTGTAAGAAAGTGGTCCAGTTTCATTCTTTTGTGTGTAGCTTTCCAGTTTCCCCAGCACCATTGGTTAAAGAGACTGTCATTCTCCCATTGCATATTCTTGCCTCCTTTATAGAATATTAATTGAGCATATAAGTAAATCATGTGTTTGTTTCTGGGCTCTCTATCCTGTTTCATTAATGTATGTGTCTGTTCTTGTGCCAGTGCCATACTGTTTTGATTACTTAAACATTGTAGTGTATCTTGAAATCTGGGATGTGATACCTCCAGCTTTGTTCTTCTTCAAGATGACTTTGGCTATTCAAGGTCTTTTTTGGTTCCATACAAATTTTAGGATTGTTTGTTCTAGTTTGGTGGAAAATGCTGTTGGTATTTTGATAGGGATGGCATTCAATCTGTAGATTGCTTTGGGTACTATGGACATTTTATCAATATTTGTTCTTCTAACCCATGAGCATGGAATATTTTTCCATTTGTTTGTGTCATCTTTAATTTCTTCCATTGGTGTTTTATGGTTTTCAGAGTATAGGTCCTTTACCTCCTTCATTAAGTTCAGTCCTAGATGTTTTATTATTTGGCATGCAATTGTGAATAGGGTTGTTTTCTTAATTCCTCTTTCTGCTAATCATTATTAGTGTATAGAAATGTAATGGACTTCTGTATATTGATTTTGTGGCCTGCAACTTTATTGAACTCATTTATCAGTTCTAGTAGTTTTTGGTGGAGTCTTTCAGGATTTCTGCCTTTATGTCATCTGCAAATAGTAAAAGTTTTTTTACTTCTTCCTTGCCAATTTGGATGCCTTTTATTTCTTTTCATTGTCTGACTGCTGAGGCTAGAACTTCTAGTACTATATTGAATAAAAATCGTGGAAGTGGACATCTCTGTCTTGTTCCTGACCATAGAGGAAAAGCTGTCGGATTTTCCCCCATTGATGATGATATTAGCTTTTATGTATGCCTTTATTACATTGAGGTATATTCCCTCTAAACCTGCTTTGTTGAGGATTTTTATCATGAATGGATATTGTACATTGTCAAATGCTTTTTCTGCATCTATTGAATGATCATCTGGTTTTTATCCTTTCTCTTGTTGATGTGATATGTCATGTTTTATGATATTGAAGTATGTTCTCTCTAGGATCTTGATGAGAATTTTTGCATACATGTTTATCAGGGATGTTGGTCCATAATTCTTCTTGGTGGGGTCTTTGGTTTGGGGATCAAGGTAATGCTAGCCTCATAAAAAGAGTTTGGAAGTTTTCCTTCCATTTCTGTTTTTTGAAACAGCTTCATGGGAATAGGTATTCTTCTTTAAATGTTTGGTAGACTTCCCCTGGGAAACCATCTGGTCCTGGACTCTTGTGTGTTGGGAGATTTTTAATTACGGCTTCAACTTCTTTGATGGTTATCAATCTGTCCAGGTTTTCTACATTTTCCCATTTCAGTTCTGGTAGTTTATATTTTCCTAAGAATGCATCCATTTCTTCCAGATTGCCTAATTTGTTGGCATAGAGTTGCTCATAGTATGTTCTTATAATTGTTTGTATTTCTTTGGTGTTGGTTGTGATCTCTCCTCTTTCATTTATGATTTTGTTTATTTGGGTCCTTTCTCTTTTCTTTTTGGTAAGCCTGGCTAGGGGGTTATTGATCCTGTTAATTCTTTCAGAGAACCAGCTCCTAGTTTCGTTGATCTGTTCTACTGTTCTTTTGGTTTCTAGTTCATTGATTGATGCTCTAATCTTTATTATTCTCTTCTCCTGCTGGTTTTAGGCTTTGTTTGGTGTTTCACCAGCTCTTTTGGGTATAAGGTTAGGTTGTGTATTTGAGACTTTTCTTGTTTCTTGAGAAAGGTTTGTATTACTATGTACTTTCCTCTTAGAACTGCCTTTGCTGCATCCCAAAGTTTCTGAGGAGCTGTGTTTTCATTTTAATTTGTTTCCATGAATTTTTAAAATTCTTCTTTAATTTCCTGGTTGACACATTCATTCTTCAGTAGGATGTTCTTTAGCCTCCAAGTATTTCTGTTCCTTCCAAATTTTCTCATGTGATTGAGTTCCAGTTTTAAAGCATGTGGTCTGAAAATATGCAAAGAATAATCCCAGTCTTTTGGTACTGGTTGAGACCTGATTTGTGGCCCAGTATGTGATCTATTCTGGAGAATGTTCCATGTACACTCGAGAAGAATGTGTATTCTGTTGCTTCAGGGTGAAATGCTCTGAATAAATCTGTGAAGTCCTTCTGGTCCAGTGTGTTATTCAAAGCCCTTGTTTCCTTGTTGATCTTCTGCTTGGATGATCTGTCCATTGCTGAGTGGGGTGTTAAAGTCCCCACTACTGTTGTATTATTATCAATATGTTTCCTTAATTTTGTTATTAATTGGCTTATATAATTGGCTGCTCCCAAGTTAGCATAAATATATACAATTTTTAGATCTTCTTATTGGACAGACCCTTTTATTATGATATAGTGTCCTTCTTCAGCTCTTATTACAGTCTTTGGTTTAAAATCTAATTTGTCTAATGTAAGGATTGGCACTCCAGCTTTCTTTTGATGTCCATTAGCATGATAAATGTTCTCCAGCCCCTCTTTTTCAATCTGGAGATGGCTTTTGGTCTAAAATGAGTCTCTTGTGGACAGCATTTTCATGGGTTTTGTTTGTTTGTTTGTTTTTTATCTAATCTATACCCTGTGTCTTCTGGTTAGAGTGTTTAGACCAATTACATTCAAAGTAATTACTGAAAGATATAAATTTAGTGCCATTTTATTACCTGTAAAGTCACTGTGTCTGTATATTATCTCTGTTCCTTTCTGGCGTTTGTTATTTTTGGGCTCCTTCTTCTCTGAAAGGAGCCCCTTTAATATATATATCATATTAAATATAATATATATTAAATATATATATATATTAAATATGATATATATATATTTTAAAGATTTTATTTATTTATTTGACAGAGAGAGCACATGAGAGAAAGCATGAGTGGAGGAGAGGGAGAAGCAAGTTCCCCACTGAGCAGGGAGCTCCACGTGGGGCCTGATCCCTGATCTTGGGATCATGACCTGAGCTGAAGGCAGACACATGACCAGACTGAGCCACTCGGACACACATACCCCCTTTAATATTTCTTGCATGGCTGGTTTAGTGATCAGAGATTCTTTTGCTTTCTGTTTGTCCTGGAAGTTCTTTATTTCTCCTTCTATTCTAAGTGGCAGCCTTGCTGAATAAAGTATTCTTGGCTGCATATTTTTCTTATTTAGCACCTTGAATATATCATGTCAGTCCTTTCTGATCTGCCCAGTCTGTCCACAGGTCTGCTGCCAGCCTTATGTTTCTACCCTTATGGGTTAAGAACCTCTTGTCCTGAGCTGCCTTCAGGATTTTCTCTATCTCTGAAATTTGCAAGCTTCACTCTTATATGTTGAGGTGTTGACCTATTTTTATGGATTTTGAGGAGGGTTCCCTGTGCCTCCCGGACTTGAGTGCCTGTTTCCTTCCCTGGATTAAGGAAGTTCTCAACTATAATTTGTTCAAATAAACCTTCTCTCTCTTTCCTCTTCCTCTGGGACCCAAATTATTCTAATATTGTTTTGCACTATGGTATCACTGATCTCTCAAATCCTCCCTTTGTGATCCAGTGGTTGTTTATCTTTCTTTTTCTCCACTTCTTTATTCTACATCATTTTTGTCTTCTATTTCACTGACCCTATCCTCTGCCTCATTTATCCTAGCAGTTAGAACCACCATTTTTTATTGAATCTCAGGAATAGCCCTTTTTATTTCAACCTGATTAGATTTTAGTTCTTTTCTCCAGTAAGGGATTCTCTGGTGTCTTCTATGCTTTTGTCAAGCCCAGCTATATCTTTATAATAGTTGGTTTGAATTCTAATTCCCACATCTTACTTGTATCCATATTGATTAAATCCCTGGCAGTGAATACTGCCTCCTGTTCTCTCTTTTGGGGTGAGTTTTTCCATCTCATCCTTATGTCCAGAAAAGAATAGATGGAAGAGAGAAAAATACAAAAACAGCAACAAGACATCAGAAAAATATGCACTAAACAAATCAGAAGAGAACAGAAACAACAAAAAAGAGAGAGAGAGAGAGGGAGAGAAATTAAACAAGAAGTAGAACAGAACATAACAATAAACTAGATTCTGGGTGTATTTTGGTCTGTTTGTTAGAAGAAACTAGATCTCAAAATAGGAGAGCAAGAAAAACTTACACAAAAATAAAATTGAATACAGTGAAAGGAAGCCAAAAATGAAAAATATATATATAAAATGTAAATGTAAAAATGAAAATTAAAAAAGACTTAAAAAAGAATTGATAAAATTAAAAAATAGCTGAAAAGAAAAAAAAGGAAAACTGAAAGAGTAAAGAATAATGAGAAAAAAACCCATGAATGCTATATACTCTTTTCCCCAAGAGCTGAGTTTTCCAGCTTTCTATGATCAGTAAACTTGGTATTAGCTGATGTTTCTGCTGGTGTTCTGGAGGAGGGGCCTATTGCACTGATTCTCAAGCGTCTTTGCCCTGGTGGAATTGCACCCCCTTTGCCAGGGAGCCAGGCTCAGTATAAGTGTCTCCCTCCAGATTGCACTATATGGCTGTTTTGCTCTCTGAAGCAACAATGGCGGGGGTCGGGGGTGGTTGTGGTGGCGAAAATGGCGGCGTCCTGATCTCTAGCCCCAGAGCTAAAAGTTTGTGCCCCCTACTTTTCAGTGAGCCTTCACTGAAAAGCAATCGCTATTGTCTCCCTGGTTTCTGTCAGTACTCTGTGCTTACCTAGCCTGGGACTGAGGACTTCTAGCTCAGTCACACGACCCCACTTCAAGTCTCCAAACCCTGCAGACTCCTGCACAGCCCACCTGTGCCATTCCTCCCAGAGGAGGGGGGAGGTGTTTCTCTGTGGTTCTGCCTCTTGCTGGGCCCCTCCTTGGAGACCAGTCACCCCACCCTGCAGTGGTTTGCAGTTTATGGCAACACCAAGCAGAAAGTTGGCACCTGGACTCGCTGTTTGCAGCTGGCTTCCCCACTCCAGTGCTTGGGAACTCTGCTGCATTCAGGTACCCACATTCTTTTTGTGACCCCAGGGACCCTGAGACCATGCTGTCCCACTGGGATTCCATCCACTTCACCCCCTGAGCACTTTTCAGAGAGACTTCTAAAAGTTAGGATTTTGTGCTTCACTGCTTATAACACTTTCTGGTACCCTGTTTATGGAGGCTTCCCCCCCCCCCATCTTTTATCTTCTGATATATTGTTTCAGTTTCATGTCTATACACCTCCTACCTTGAAAAAAGTGGTCCCTTTTCTATTTGTAGAACTGCAACAATTCTTTTCTCAGATCTCTGGTTAATTTCACAGGTGTTAAGAATGCTTTGATAACTTTCCAGCTGGATTCCAGGGACCAGATGAAATTAGGGTCCCTTACTCCTCCAACATCTTAACTCCTCCCCCTATAATGGTTGTCCCCTTGTTAGATTGTTCCCTTTATGAATACATAGTTTCCTCTGTCTCATTACAGTTGTCTTAGAGTCTTTTTTTTTTTTTTTAAGATTTTATTTATTTGAGAGATAGAGCATGAGAGGGGGAAAGGCAGAGGGAGAAACAGACTCCCCACTGATCGGGGAGCCCAACGCAGAACTCGATTCTGGGGCTCTGGGATCATGACCTGACCCAAAGGCAGTTGCTTAGCCAACTAAGCCATCTTTTTCTTTTCCTTTTTTTTTTTTTTAAGATTTTATTTATTTATTTGACACAGAGAGAGAGAGAGCTCACAAGTAGGCAGAGAGGCAGGCAGAGAGAGAGGGTGTAGCAGGTTCCCCGCTGAGCAGAGAGCCCGATACAGGGCTCGATCCCGGGACCCCGAGACCATGACCTGAGCCAAAGGAAGAGGCCCAACCCACTGAGCCACCAAGGCGCCCCTAGAGTCTATTTTTTCTGATATAAGTATTGCTACCTTGGCTTTCTTTTCACTTCTGTTTGCGTGTTAAATGCTTTTCCATCCTTTCCCTTTCAGCTTGCAGGTGGCTGTAGGTCTGAAGTGAGTCTCCTGTAGGCAGTGCGTAGATGGGTCTTGCTTTTTTATCCATTCCATCACCCTATGTCTTTCAATGAGCACTGAGTCCATTTACATTTGAAGTAATTATTAGTAGGTATGTACTTATTGCTATTTTGGTACTTGTTTTGTGGTTGTTTTTGTAGTTCTTCTCTGTTCCTTTCTTTTCTTACTCTCTTCTCTCACAGTTTGCTGGATTTCTTTAGTGATATACTTGGATTCCTTTCTCTTTATCTTTTGCATATCTATTGCCAATTTTTTAAATTTGTGGTTACCATTAGATTTAAGTATAGCATCTTATACATATAGCAGGCCATATTAAGTTGATGGTTGCTTAAGTTTGAACCCATTCTAAAAGCACTAAACTTTTACGCCTGTCCCCACCACATTTTGGGTATCTGGTGTCATAATGATTCAGGAGACTTTCAGCTACTATTTCTTCAAATACATTTTCTGCCTGTTTTTCTCTCTCTTCTCCTTCTGGGATCCCTATAATGCAAATGTTATTATGCATGATGGTGTCACTGAGTTTCCCTTAATCTGTTTTGATTTTTTGTTATTGTTTTTTCTTTCTCCCATTCAGCTTGACTACTTTCCATTACTTTGTCCTCCAGGTTGCTGATCTGTTCTGTTTCCTTTAGCCCACTAGCTATTCCATCTCATGTATTTTAAATTTCAGTTATTGGTTTCTTCATCTCTGATTGGTTCTTTTTCATTTTTTCTGTCTCTTTATTGAGGGCCTCACTGAGGTTCTCCAATCTTTTCTCAGGTCCAGTGAGTATCTTTATGACCATTATTTTAAATTCTCTATCAGTCATATTGCTTATCTCTGTTTTACTCTCTTACTGCAATTTTGTCCTGATCTTTCATTTGGGACATATTCCTCCGTCGTCTTCTCTCTAACTCTCTGTGTCTGTTTCTATGTGTTAGGAAAGTCAGCTACATCTCCCCTTGCAAGTTGTGGCCTTATCAGGCAATATCCCCTGTTTATCAGAACCTGGCTCTTCTGGGCTGTCTCCTACATGTGTTGTGTGTGCCCTCCATTTGTGGTTAAGACCCCTTTGCCTCTGGTCCAATTGTCTGCAACAGTTCTCTTTGCCTGTTGGGGGGCAAGGTTTGGTCCCTGTGTTGTTAGTGGGCCAGTCTGGGGACACCTTCGGCTTGAGTTGAGTCAGACCAAGTATTTCTCAGAGATGCAGTAGCACCAAACTTTAGAGCAATTTCCCTGTGTTGTCCCCCTGAAAATCTTTCACTGGTTGGTGGGGCCTGCAGTCAGACCAGATGTCTGCCCCCCAGCCCACTTCTAGGGCTACAGTTGAAATAATGTATGGTTATCTTCCCCCTTCCCATGGTCAGGTGTCACTCTCCTCTAGTGCTGGCCCACCGAGGCTGCTTGCACACTCTCCAGTTTGTGGCTCTGCTTTGGATGGACTCCTGCTGAGGACATGTTGGATCAGGTAGGTCTGCAAGAGAATGTGGCTGTGGGGCACCTGGTGTTAACGAGGTCTGCACAGTTTGCTGTGGGAAGGGACGGATTTTGGAAAATTTCTTCCCAGGACATGTTGGATGGGGCAGGTCTACAGAAGAACACGGGGCAGGGCCTCCTGTTAGCAAGCCAGGTGGAGAGCGTTCATATGGCACTGGTTCCCATACTTAGTGGAATTTGTTTTGCAGGTAAAAGGAGCCCATCACTTCACAATAGCCAAAGGAAAAGCAACCCAAGTGCCCATCGACAGGGGAATGGCTAAACAAAATGTGGTATATACATACAATGGAATATTATTCAACCTTAAAAAGGAAGGAAATTCTGACATATACTACAACATGGATGAACCTTGAGGACATTATGCTGATGAAATAATCCAGTCACAAAAAGACTATATGATTCCACTTACATGAGGTACCTAAAACAGTCACATTCATATAGACAAAAAGTAAAATGGTGGTTGCCAGGGGCTGGGGGGCAGGGAGACAAGGAGAATGGAGAGTTATTGTTTAATGGGTACAGCGTTTCAGTTTGGGAAGGTAAAGTTCTCAAGATGGATGGTGGTGGTGGTTGCACAGTAATATGAATGTACTTAATGCCATTTAACTTCACCCTTACAAAAAAGTTAAGATGGGGCTCCTGGGTGGTACAGTCGGTTAGGTGTCCAACTCTTGATTTTGGCCCAGGGTGTCATCTCTGGTTCCAGGCTCTGCACTCAGCATGGAGTCTGCTTGAGACTCTCTCCCTCTACCCCTTACCCCCTCCCCTGAATGCACACATACTCTTTCTCTAAAATGGATAAAGAAAATCTTTTTTAGGGGCGCCTGGGTGGCTCAGTGGATTAAGCCGCTGCCTTCGGCTCAGGTCATGATCTCAGTGTCCTGGGATCGAGCCCCGCATCGGGCTCTTTGCTCAGCGGGAGCCTGCTTCTCTCTCTCTCTCTCTGCCTGACTCTCCGCCGACTTGTGATCTCTCTGTCAAATAAATAAATAAAATCTTTAAAAAAAAAAAAAAAAGAAAATCTTTTTTAAAAGTTAAGATGGTAGTTTCATGTTACATAAATTGTACCACAATTTTAAAAATTATTTATTTATTTGAGAGGGAGAGAGGGGGAGGGTATGCATGCTTGATGGGGAGGGCCAGAGGGAGAGGGAGTCTCCTTCCTGAGTGTGGGGTCCAAGGTGGGGCTTGATCCCACAACTCTGAGATCACGACCTGAGCCAAAAAAGAGAGTCAGATGCTTTTTTAAAAAAAAGATTTTATTTATTTTTTTGACAAGGAGAGACATAGTGAAAGAGGGAACGCAAATAGGGGGAGTGGGTATGGGAGAACAGGCTTCCTACAGACCAGGGAGCCAGATGCAGGGTTCAATCGCAGGACCCTGGGATCATGACTCAAGCCAAAGGTAGATGCTTAATGACTGAACCACCCAGGCACCCCCAAGAGTCAGACACAACCAACTGTGCCACCCAGGAGCCCTTATTTTATCACAGTTTCTAAAATGGAGAAGACCCCCCATCACCACACACCCATCCAAAAAAAGGAACACATCAAAATTTGAATGATCCCGTCTGTCAGTCACTGGGCTGGAACTCCTCCAACCCTTCACTTGACAGGAAACTATTCTATGAATAGAGATTATGAGCTCACTGAAATGACTATAAAATATAAAGATAGGTATTGCTGTGCATGTGGGTCTCTTCCTTCCTCTGGAGCCTGAAATAAATAGGACTACCTTTATGGCTGAACATTAATTTCACAAATGTTCAAGTGCCTATTTTATGCAAGGCATTATGCCAGCAGCTGGGGGAAAATGTGAAAATGAAGCACATACAAGAAGTTCATAGTCTGGAAGGGATAGGTCCATGCATAAATTTTTTCATGAATAATTTGAGTATGAGATAAAACATGAAACGTTCCCTTTTCTGTGCCCTTAAAGCACCCTGTACTTCTCAGTTATGGTATGTGTTCCACTGTATTGTCATTAGCTTCACGTTTCCTTTTGCCACACTGTCGGAAGATTGTGTTCATCATCATCCCTGTCCCCACACCCTTCACTGCGGAACTGTGCAGCCAGTGTCTGCCCACCATGAGAAGCGTAATCTGCCAGCCCCTTGATTCTGGTTTCCACCATCTGACTTGCTTTGGCCAGGGGAATGTTAGCAACTGTGATGGCTTGATACAGACTTGAACATCTGGAGCTACCCTTTGTGCCTCTCTGCTGTCACTGTTAGACCATGCCTGCGCTGGCCCGTGGTGGACGACAGGTACACATTGCAGAGCTGAATCTCCTGAATTGCCCCCGCAGAGGCCAGCCCAGGCAGCTGAGTGCCAGATGAACCTCTAGACGTGTCGGTGAGGCCAGCCAAAAGAAGTGTACAAATGATAATTGTACAGCTTGATGAATTTTCACTAAGCGCATATGTCCATATCATCACCTCCCAGATCTAAAACCAGAACATTCACCACCGCTTGGGAGCACCTCCTTTCTAGTCATTATCCACATCTTCCTCCAAAGATAACCATTATCTTGACTTCTAACCCCAAAATTAGGTTTTGCCTGCTTTTGAACTTCTAAACGGAATCATACCGTGTGTAGTCTTTTGGTCTGGCTTCGTTTGTTCAACATTATGTTAATGAGATTTTCACTGGTTGCTGGGAACAGCAGTGGTTCCTTCATCTGCATTGCTCTGCAGTATAGATGGACTGACTGTATCACAATGTGTTTATTAATTCTACTATTTGTGTGTTTCCCAATCAAAGCTATTAGGAATGGTGCTGCAGTGAATATTCGTACACGTCTTTTTGGTGAGCGTACGCGTGTGTTTCTCTTATATACATAGAATTGCTGGGATATAGGATAAGTGTGTGTTCAGCTTCATACATGCTGCCAAACAGACTTCCCCAGTAGTTGTACCAGTTTATTCTCCCAGCAGAAATGTATGAGTCCCACTTTCTCTACTTTCTTGCAAACACTTGGTATTGTCAGTTCTTTTCATTTTAGTCATTCCAGTGGGTGTGCAGTAGTATCTGATTTTTGGCTTTAATTCACATATGCCTTATGACTAGTGAACATGAATACATTTAACTATGAGCATTCGAATGAACAGACACTTTTCTGAAGTGTCTGTTCATGTAAGAGTCAAGTTTGTGCCTGGGAGAGACTTCTGCTACAGGATCAGAAGGACAGCTAGGCAGGTCATAAGGCTTTTGGCAAGAAATCCTGAAGATAAAAAAGAACTTTGCATCAGCTCACACCCAGCCTTATATACATTAGGAATAATACAGAGAGATTCCAGCATAAAACACTGAATGCTATGAAACTTAAATCAATACCTGAGAAGGAAGTGATGGGTTGGACACATAATAATGTGGGAGTCTTCAAAGGAACTTACTGGCTGGTTGCTGATAGACTCACATGTTTTTAGACATCTTGGAAACACCAGGACTTCGGGGTCTGATTCATAGCAACACAGGCTCAGAAAGGAGCTTTTGTCAACACAGTGGGTCAGAAATTAATATAAAAACCAGAAGGCTAGAAAGCCAAAGTTGGTGTCATCACAATTCCAGACTTTAAGCTCTATTACAAAGCTGTCATTATCAAGACAGCATGGTACTGGCACAAAAACAGACACATAGATCAATGGAACAGAATAGAGAGCCCAGAAATAGACCCTCAACTCTATGGTCAACTAATCTTCGACAAAGCAGGAAAGAATGTCTAATGGAAAAAGGACAGCCTCTTCAATAAATGGTGTTGGGAAAATTGGACAGCCACATGCAGAAAAATGAAGTTGGACCATTTCCTTACACCACACACAAAAATAGACTCCAAATGGATGAAGGACCTCAATGTGAGAAAGGAATCCATCAAAATCCTTGAGGAGAACACAGGCAGCAACCTCTTCGACCTCAGCCGCAGCAACATCTTCCTAGGAACATCATCAAAGGCAAGGGAAACATGGGCAAAAATGAACTATTGGGATTTTATCAAGATCAAAAGCTTTTGCACAGCAAAGGAAACAGTTAACAAGACCAAAAGACAACTGACAGAATGGGAGAAGATATTTGCAAACGACATATCAGATAAAGGGCTAGTGTCCAAAATTTATAAAGAACTTAGCAAACTTGACACCCAAAGAACAAATAATCCAATCAAGAAATGGGCAGAAGACATGAACAGACATTTCTGCAAAGAAGACATCCAGATGGCCAACAGACACATGAAAAAGTGCTCCATGTCACTCGGTATCAGGGAAATACAAATCAAAACCACAATGAGATATCACCTCACACCAGTCAGAATGGCTAAAATTAACAAGTCAGGAAATGACAGATGCTGGCTAGGATGCGGAGAAAGGGGACCCCCTCCTACACTGTTGGTGGGAATGCAAGCTGGTGCAACCACTCTGGAAAACAGCATGGAGGTTCCTCAAAATGTTGAAAATAGAACTTCCCTATGACCCAGCAATTGCACTACTGGGTATTTACCCTAAAGATACAAACGTAGTGATCCGAAGGGGCACGTGCACCCAAATGTTTATAGCAGCAATGTCTACAATAGCCAAACTATGGACAGAACCTAGATGTCCATCAACAGATGAATGGATCAAGAAGATGTGGTATATATACACAATGGAATACTATGCAGCCATCAAAAGAAATGAAATCTTGCCATTTGCGATGACGTGGATGGAACTAGAGGGTATCATGCTTAGCGAAATAAGTCAATTGGAGAAAGACAACTATCATATGATCTCCCTGATATGAGGAAGTGGAGATGCAACATGGGGGGTTAAGGGGGTAGGAGAAGAATAAATGAAACAAGATGGGATTGGGAGGGAGACAAACCATAAGTGACTCTTAATCTCACAAAACAAAGGGAGGCTTGCTGGAGGAAGGTGGGTTGGAAGAAGGGGGGTGGGGTTATGGACCTTGGGGAGGGTATGTGCTTTGGTGAGTGCTGTGAAGTGTGTAAACCTGGCGATTCACAGACCTATACCCCTGGTGATAAAAATATATTATATGTTTATAAAAAATAAAAAAACATTAATTTAAAAAAACCTTAAAAAAAAACCCAAAACCCAGAAGGCTGATGTATTAGTTTATGCTGTGAGTGAGAATTGCCAAGCATTCTGGTCTCTGATTAGAGTACTCTCTCCCTATAAGAAAATAATTTGGGGGACGCCTGGGTGACTCAGTTGGTTAAGCCACTGTCTTCGGCTCAGGTCATGATCCCAGGGTCCTGGGATCGAGTCTCCTGCATCAGGCTTCTTGCTCAGCGGGGAGCCTGCTTCTCTCTCTGCCTCTGCCTGCCACTTTGCCAGTTTGTGTTCTCTCTTTCTCTAATAAATAAATAAAATCTTCTAAAAACAAAATTAAAAAAAAAAGAAAGTAAATAACTTGGGAGGTCGAATGCAATCAGAAGCCTGCATAATGAGCTGGAATCAGAGCACCAGAATGAGAGATGGGGGCTGGGAATAACAGGAGAGTGCTCCCAAGTCCTTCACAGGAAAAATGGATCTGCCAGTAGACCTGGACAAGATATGACCTTGGACCAGGCTTCTCTCTTCCCCTCCAATGCATGGATCGATGAATGCTGTCGATGTTACTTTAGAGACTCTCTCTTTTCTTGCTATTTCCAGTGCTAACTAATCCACTTTTTGATTGATTCCTTCTTTCTTTAGCTGTCCTGGTGGACATTTGTTGATTGTGTTCCTATCATCCATTTCCCTACCTTACTCCCCGGAGGCCCCCAACTCCTTTTTAAGAAACCATAGTTTCCATTTGGGAATCTGATCTGTGTAATTCCTGGGATGAGTCCACCACAAAACTCGGTTTAGAGCTTGCTACCTAGGCTGAGCAAATGAGCACATTCCATTCTCCAAACCCCGTCTTCGGTTGGGATTGTCAGCTGCAAATGCTGGGACCTGATAACCCTCTATTTGCTATTGGGCACGAATGACAAATCTTGTAGCCCTATGAGCATCTGAGGGTCAAAAGGGGAGTCAGCCTCAGATTATTTGGACACACAAGAAGGCAAAGTGGAAAGCTAGAGAGAAACCAGATTCTTGGTGATTTCATTAAGCTGTTGGATCAAGCTGTTGGACTTTTCAATTACTTGAGCCAAGGTATTCCCTTTCTTGTGTAAACAGTTTGCATTGGTCTGGCAGACCCAGTTGACTATCCAAAATCTATTCTCTTCTTCTTCCTTGTTTACAGATCCTCCAGAACCTTCTATGACTAATAATATTTAGCTTATGGGACCCCTGCATGGCTTAGTCAGTTAAGCTACTGCCTTCGGCTCAGGTCTTGATCCCAGAGTCCTGGGATCGAGTCCTGCATCACGCTCCCTACTCAGGGTGGCAATGCAGCCAATAAGATGCAAGTGAAACTCACTGGGAAAATTGATTCTATAAAAGTGACGAACTTCCTGACTAAAAAAAGAGCGCAGATTCTCTGGCGCAAGCATTTTGCCTCCCTCTATCCCCTTCTTCCGGCCTGCAGAGCAAATACAACATCCAGAAGTGGGACAGAAAACTTGTGATCATAAAGCCAAAAGACACTAAGGATGGCCAAAGAAGGTAGAAGGAGCCTAATTCTGTGAACAGCTATGCCAACCCGGACTGCATATGCCAGACTTGTCCTAACATGAGAAAAGTAAAAAAAAGTTAGTCACTCTGTTGGGTTTTTGTGAAATGCAGCCAAATGCAATCACTTGGAGAATTCAGCCCATGAAACATGGACTTTGCTGCCTGGTAGAGATGGGGGCTTGGGCTGTGAGGGTGCAGACCTTACAGACTGGAACACCCACAGCCTCCTTATGCAGTGGTGAAACATTGGGTCCCTTTGTTCTCCGATGAGAGATACCCTACATGCAACCAAGTCTGTTGTGTCGGGGAGATAACTGGAATAATTCAGAATAATAGCACGCGCAGGCTGCTTTGCTCCACTTTACACCGAGTCCTGAGAGACGTCCGTGCACTAGAGTGATCTAAAGGAAAAAGGGAAGGAAGTACTTGTTTACTGAGTTTCTTCACTAAGGAAAAACACTCCGCCTAGGGACCTTAAATCTTTGACGGAACCTCATAATTTGGAGATTTGCAGGGTTGGAAAAAGATTGTTCTTTCTCTTCTTTAAATAGGAGTGGTGGCTGCTGAGCAGTACCTTAGAAGAAGATAAGACTAGGGCGCCTGGGTGGCTTAGTGGGTTAAGCCTCTGCCTTCCGCTCAGGTCATGATCAGGGTCCTGGGTTCAAGTCCTGCATCAGGTTCCCTGCTCAGCAGGGAGCCTGCTTCTCCCTCTCCCTCTGCAGCTCCCCCTGCTTGTGCTCTCTCACATACATTCTTCCTCTCAAATAAATAAAATAAAAATTAAAAAAAAAAAAGAGGACAGGTGTTCTAGAATTTTCCTAACCACCTTCCTTTAAGAGCCACCACTTGACAGAAGAAGTGAGGTCTGCAAAGCATTCTCTTCCCACTCCAGTCTTTTTTTTTCCCATTTGTCTAAAGTCAGTAAACATTAAGTTGAGGGCTTGAGGCACAGGCAGAACACAGGGGCCAGAAGGTTATAGAGGAGGACTTTCAGGTGTAAAGACCAGGGCTATGTGATGCCTGGGTGGTTCCTTTGGCTCAGGTCATTGTCTCAGGGTCATGAGATTGAGCCCCATGTCTGGCTCCGTGCTGGGGTGTGGAGCCTACTTGAGATTCTCTCTCTCCCTCTCTGCCCCTCCCCATTTGTGCTCTCTCTCTTTGAAAAAAAAAAAATCGTGGCGATATAGGAACTTTGGCTGTGGCTATTCACACCTAGGACTGAATGAGAGGCAAATAGACTAAAAGCCTACAACATTTTTGAGGGAATCATATCATCAAAAATGAGAATTTAAGAATCTGGCCAGCAATACCTTATCATTTTTCGGCCCATTCTGCTGTGGGTGTTCAGGTTCCCAGAGTTCACTTCTGATATGCTTGAAGAGGACAAAGAACAAGAAGTCCTCTCCAAAGGACTTCGAGGACCGCAGAGCTCAGTCAAAGAGGCATATCCTCCCAGAGAGTAGGTTGGGGAGTAAGGAAATTACTGTCAGGGAGAAAGTCCTGGTCGCTCCTGTCTAGCAGAATCTGGTGTTTGCAGTGGATGTACCTCCTGTTCTTCCCCTTCCTTTGTGGGAGCTGTATTTCACTCCTTTTCCTCTTCTATATGGAAAATGCTGGGGGAAAATAACTTGCCTTTTAGTTTGCAGGTCACTGGACTCCGAGGCTTCCCATCAGGGTTACGTGAAGGAAACTACTTCCTGACTAGGGATCTGTGCTTTTGAGATGAATGTGATATCTGGGTGAGACCTCAGCACTGTCTCCATTGTTGTGGGAGTGGGTGTATCCTACCTGTGGGAGGACGGATAGCCCAAACGGTGGTCTGTGGCAGTCACTGCTTTTTCCTACCCAAAACAATTCTCCTTGTCTTCTTTATGAGCAGAACCTTAAATTTGTTTGGAAAAGCAGTATGCCTAGCTAAAAACTACACCAAGGTTTTCTAGCCAACGAGACATCAGCAAAGTTCTGCCAAGGATATCTGGAAATGCTTTGCTTTCTGGCTGGAAGTATCATTCCTTCTCTCCTTTTCACTTCTTCTCTTCTTGCCTGGAACCAGATGGAAATTTGAATCCACAGGAAGGAATGAGGAGCATTGGAATTGGCAAATATGTGGATAAATGTCAAAGACTACTTACTTTTCTTGGTTTTTGTACGTGCATGTGACTAGTTAAAAATAACGGAGGAGTTTCCCTTTTCTCTGCTCTGGAATATTTTAAGTAGCTTGGAAGGTTTAGGAGATTCTCCTATGAATCCATCTGGGTCTCGTGTCTTTTTGAGGAGTAACCCGTTCATGTTTTATGCTTACTGGGGTCACAATTGGTTTTTTAATGTTTTGTATCTAGACTTGGGAAAAGTAGTATCTTAAGATTTTTAATTTTTCTTCTGTTTCAATGGCCAGTTCCCCATCACTTCTTATCTTTCCATATTTATACCTTTTCTTTTTTGTTCCTGATTAGGTTAGCTAATGGTTTGTTTGATTGACTGGATTGGATTGATTTGATTTTTTAAGAACCAGCTGTTGAATGGATTTATTCTTTTTAGATTTTTTTCCTGTTCTCTAACTCTTTAATTTCTGCTTCTATCTTTATTTTATTTTATTTTTAAAGATTTTATTTATTTATTTGACAGAGAGATCACAAGTAGGCAGCGAGGCAGGCTGGGGGGAGCGGGGGAGCAGATTCCATGCTGAGCAGAGAGCCCGATGAGGGGCTGAATCCCAGGTCCCTGAGGTCATGACCTGAGACGAAGGCAGAGGCTTTAACCCACTGAGCCACCCGGCACACCTCTTTTTCTTTTTTCTTTCTTTCTTTTTTTTAAAGAAAGTAGTTTCTTTCTTTCTTTCTTTTTTTTTTTTAAGATTTTATTGATTTATTTGACAGAGAGAGAGTGAAAGAGGGAACACCAACAGAGGGAGTGGAAGAGGGAGAAGAAGGCTTCTAGCTGAGCAGGGAGCCTGCTGGGGGGCTCCATTCCAGCACCCTGGGATCATGACTTGAGCTGAAGGCAGACGCTCAACCCTCTGAGCCACCCAGGCATCCTGCTTTTATCTTTAATAGTCCCTTTATTCTGCTTTCTTTTGGTTTACTTATTTTTTTTAAGCTTTTGAATTGATGTTTAATTTTACTGTTACAGGTAACTTCATGTAATATATTTTCTTCCAACAACCATTTTTGCAGTATCTCATAGCTTCAATAAACTTTTTTCATAATTGTTATTTCATAAAATTCTGCAGTTTTGGTTTGTATTGCCTTATTGGCCCACAAGCTTAATACAGTTGTTTTTTTTTAATTGGTGGAGGTATCTTTTTGCTCTTAATTTTGTTATTACCATTTTTTTGACTTGTGATAAGAGAATGTGGCTTACATTATTGTTTGTTTGTTTGTTTGTTTTAAGATTTTGGTTTTTTATTTGACAGACTGAGATCACAAGTAGGCAGAGAGGCAGGCAGAGAAGGGGGGCGGCGAAGCAGGCTTGCCGCTGAGCAGAGAACCTGATGTGGGGCTCTATCCCAGGACCCTGGGATCATGACCTGAGCTGAAGGCAGAGGCTTTAACCCACTGAGCCACCCAGGCACCCCCATCACTGTTATTCTTAAAGTTACTGATGGGGCGCCTGGGTTAAGTGGCTGCCTTTGGCTCAGGTTATGATCCCAGGGTCCTGGGATCGAGCCCTGCATCAGATTCCTTGCTTGGTGGGAATTCTGCTTGTTCCTCTCCCTCTGCCTCTTCCCCCATTCTTGCTTTCTCTCTCTTATTCAAATAAATAAATAAAATCTTAAAAAAAAAATAAAGTTACTGAGATTTTCTTTTGCGATCCATTTTCACAAGTGTTCTTTTCGATTACCCAGTAGCCAGTGTTCTGATCCACCAGACTTCAGACCTGTCCTTGGTGCTTCCCCTCGTGGTATTGAGCCCTCTCCTTCAGAGGCTAGTTGGAGCTGATGTTGTTGGTATTGGCCACCTCTAGGACCAGCTGTACTCCTCTCCTCTCTTCCACGCACCATCCCTACCCTCCCCCAAGTCCCAGTTCTGCTGTGAGCTCTGGAGCTGGCTCTGCGAGTTCCAGATATGCATCTCCCCATTTACATGTAAATTGAAGTGTGAGGTATTCTCTGTCTCCTAGGATGCTGTAGGTGAGAGCTGGGGTGATTTCATTTGCTGTCATTGTTGATCTGTATGGTTTCAGGAGGATTGTGAAGGGATTTAGGTATTTGCCATTATTCTATGGGAATCAAGGAGCTCTGTGCTTTCCTTTTATCATATCTACCTTGCTGTTTCTTCTTCCAGTCCCGTCTTCCACTGGTTTACTCAAATATTCTCTTTTGCCCATTCCTTTTCCTGAACATTGAAGTCACAGTTCTATTTCTGTCCTCTGAGTGGTAACCGCGAAAAGTGTAGCACGCATATTCAGCTTAGCAAAGTCTAAAGTTAACATTACTGCCTTCCTTTCAAACGACCTAAGGACCTTGGGAGGCTTTGACTCCTGTCATCTCCTTCTCATGTTGCTTCTATTCTTGCCAGACAATTTGGAGTGCTTACCATGTGCCAGCTTGATACAATAATGAACAAATGGGGGGAGGGTAGAACTCCTGTTCTAAAGGATTTGCATTTTAGTGGGAAAGACAAACAAGATACAAATTTATTTTATTTTTTTTAAAGATTTTATTTATTTATTTGACACACAGAGAGACAGCTAGAGAGGGAACACAACAGGGGGAGTGGAAGAGAGAGAAACAGATTTCCTGCAGAGCAGGGAGCATGACCTGGGGCTTGATCCCAGGACCCTGGGATCATGACAGGGGCTGAAGGCAGATGCTTAACAACTGAGCCACCCAGGCGTCCCATAAGATACAAATTTAAAATATGTAATATGTTACATGATGAAAAGTACTACAGAGCAAAAATTAAGAAAGGTAGGGGAATATGAAATCTACACTGTGTGTGTGCACATGTGTGTGTGCTTGTGTGTATGTGTGTGTAGCTAGCCATGCAGGTATCTTGGGGGAGAACATTCTGGCCACAGAGAATATCAGATGCAAAAGCCTCAGAGGACTTTTTTTTTTTTTTTTTAAGATTTTATTTATTTATTTGAGAGAGAGCACAAGAGGGGGGAGGGTCAGTGGGAGAAGCAGACTCTCCGCTGAGCAGGGAGCCCAACATGGACTCGATCCCGATCCCAGTACTCCAGGATCATGACTTGAGCTGAAAGCAGACGGTTAACCAACTGAGCCACCCAGGTGTTCCCATTAGAGGACTTTCTGACAAAGAGGCCTGTGAGGCTGCGGGGAAGAGACAGAGGGAAGGATGGTAGGATTTGGGATCACAGGAGCTCATGAGGGGACCGAAGTAGAGCCTCACAAGGACTACAGTCTGGACTGTAATCATATTAGGGACTTCTGCTTTTATTCCAAGATGGGCCTCCAGTGAAGGGTGCTGAACAGAGGAACTACATGGTCTGGCTTATGTCGTACCAGGAGCACATAAGTTACTGAAAACAGATGGCTAAGCTGGGTCCATTAGGAGGGTACTGCAGTAAGCCACGTTGAGAGGTGGTGATGACTGGCCCAAGCTAGGGCACCAGGGGTGTGTGTGTGTGTGTGTGTGTGTGTGTGACAGGACATGGTTGTATTCTAAATGTATTTTGGAAGTTAAGCTGACAGATGACTGGTCAGTGTTAAAAACAAAGCAACAGACCCAAAATGGAGTCACTTATGCTAAGCCCCACATCACCAAATGGAGACTTAACTGAACTATAGTTCTGCCATCTCCCAGAAGTAAAATCTTAAATCTATTGATCAGGAATCACTCGGTCTGCACTAGTGAGGTAATCTGTCTGATAGACCCTTGCCATCCCCTAGGGAAAGTGACCTTACCGTCACAATCCACTATTTTGCTGGTATAGTTTCTTTATTCCCTCTCCCTTCTGCCTATAAGTCTTTCACTTCGTATAACACTTGGGGCTCCTTTCTCCTTGCTAGATGGGATGCTGCCTGATTAAAAAATTGCTGAATAAGGGGCACCTAGGTGGCTCAGTGGGTTAAGCCTCTGTCTTCGGCTCCAGTCATGATCCCAGGGTCCTGGGATCAAGCCCCACATCGGGCTCTCTGCTCAGCAGGGAGCCTGCTTCCCCCCCTCTCTCTACCTGCCTCTCTGCCTACTTGTGATCTCTGTCAAATAAATAAATAAAATCTTTAAAAAAAAAAAAAAAAGAATTGCTGAATAAAGCCAGTAAGAACTTTAAGATTTATTTGGTTGAATTTTGTTTTTTAATACAAATGAAGTGTAAAGAAAAGCAAGAGGACAAGGATGACACCCAAAGCGTTGCCTTGAGCAGCTGGAAGGATAGAGTGGCCACTAACTTCTATTGACTGGCATTTAGTCACATTCTAGGAATGCCCTCAGTGCTCTGTGAAATCTCTTCCTTAGGAGTGTGGGTATGATCTCATGATGTGGTCCTGTTATGTTACATAATAAAAAGAAGGCTACCCAGGTGGGCTGGTTCTAATCACAAGCCCTTTAAATGCACAGCTTTTTCCTACTGGTGAGCAGAAAGGGAAGTCAAAGATTCAAAGCCTGAGAAGGACTTGCTGTACTGATGCCATTTTAAAGATGGAGAGGGCACAAGAGGAGGGTCCAGGCAGCCTCGAGGAACAGAGAACAGGGGACGGGACCTCAGACCCGTGGCCCCAAGGATCTGGCTTCCACTAAGAGCCTGAGTGAGTTTAGAAGCAGGTTCTTACCCAGAACCTCCAGACCTGACACCTTGATTTTGGCCTTGTGGAACTCTGAACAGAAAACAACCAAACTCAGACTTCTGACCTACAGAACTCTGGGATAATAAGTGGTGTTGTTATAAGCTACTAAGTTTGTGGTAGCTCTTTACAGTGCAATTAAAAAAAAAAAAAAAAGCCTCATGGCCACACACAACTCTTAGGGAGGTCGGGAGATGGTGTCTCCAGCTGGCTATTCATATGTGTTGTCAAACTTGAGAGTGGGATGTGTCTATAATAAAACAAAGAGAAGAATGAATGCTGGGGAGATGATAAAATGTTCTTGCATAAGCTGTACACCTGCATTGTTCAGTAACAGCGGATATTAGCCACGTGTGGATACTGAGCACTTGAAATGTGGCCAGTCCAAACTGAGATGTGCTATAATCACAAAATATCCACTAGCTTTCAGACTTTGTATGAAAAATAAGGAATGTAAAATATATCATTAAGTATATTTTATATCTACTATATTTTGAAATGATAATATTTTTGATATATTTGATTAAATAAAATATATTATTAAACTTGATTTCAACCTGTTTCCTTTTACTTTAAAACATTTGGTTACGTGTGTAACTGAAAATTTCAAATTACATATATGGCTCTATATGTGGCTCTAAAACAACATGTTATAGTTTTGTTGGACAGTGCTGCTGTAAACTCTTTTGTACATCTCAAATTTTCTTCACATGTCCAGGAATTAAATTTTTTTAATGTTGGTTTTTTTTTCTTTTCAGCATTGTAGGTTTTAAAATACATTGTTCTCATAAGAAATAATGACAAAGAACGAAGTTCCTAGTCATACTCGGCAAACCTGCTTTCCCAGACTACATGAGTATGCTAGCTGATGCTTGTACACGTGTAGGAGGTGGGGTTGATGGTTATGACATTAGGTGACCGCCATCATGGAGATGGAAATGGTGCTTATACCGTCACGATTCATCCCTTAAGGCTGGGCATACCAGGGTCCCAAATGATGTGTAAGTTCTAGCGGCACAGGGGAAGGGGTGGTAACTTTATCATTACCGGAGGGAGAAGAAAGGACCGGCTGTCTGCGCTTGGTCTCTTCAGGACACGTGTGTACTGCCCCCTGGTGGACGAAAGGGCACTTCAGTCAGGCAGCTCAGAATCCCCCATTTCTCCCCACCTCCACGGAGTCCAAGCCATCACCTCAGACAAGCATTATCCTAAGAGATTTCTAATAGATCTCCCTCCTCCCCTCTCACCCGCGCCCTGCCCCCGCCCTGGTCCAGCAGAATGATCTTTTTTCTTTTTTAAAAAGATGTTGTTTATTTATTTGACAGAGATCACAAGTAGGCAAAGAGAGAGAGAGAGGGATGCAGGTTTCCTGCTGAGCAGAAAGCCCGATGCGGGACTCGATTCCAGGACCCTGAGATCATGACCCGAGCCAAAGGCAGCGGCTTAACCCACTGAGCCACCCAGGCGCCCCAGAATGATCTTTTTTCTTAAAGACTTATTTATGTGATGTAAATATACAGAAATGCAAAAAAAAAAAAAAAAAAAAAAAAGAATATTACTAAAAAAAATTATTTGAGAGAGACAGCTTGCACGAGCATGGGGAGGGGCAGAGGGAGAGGGAAAGGGAGAGAAGCAGATTCCCCTGAGTGTGGACCCCACAGAGGGCTCCATCCTGGGACCTTGACAACATGATCTGAGCAGAAATCGAGTGGGAGGCTTAACCTGCTGAGCCACCCAGACGCCCCCAGAATGGTCTTTTAAAACCTTCATCAGATCGTGTTACTCTTCTGCTCAAAACTGAGGAGCAACTTTCTTCCCCAGTTAGAGTTAAAGCCAATGTTCATTTTCCCTCCTACCATCTACCTCTTACTCCTTGCTAGCCTTACTGCGCTGCTTGCCCCTCGGCAAGTGTAACACACCACGCATGCGCGCGCCCTGGCCGCGCTCTCTCTTCTGCCTGCGACCCGTGGGTTTCTCTTTCACGGCTGCGCGCAAACCTCGCCATATCACCTTGTTGCCCTAAATTTAGAAAAAAGAAAATGACGTTCACCATTCTATATTGCCCCCTCAGCCAGATTCCTTTTTCTTTTTGGCCGTAGCACGTAATACTGTGTGACTTATTGCATATTTACCTGTTATGTGTATTATGTATTTATTACCGGTCTGTTCGGCTAGAATGTATACTTCAAAAAGGAGCAAAACTTATCTGTTTTGTTGACTGTTGTATCCCCAACATTTAGGATAGGGCTTAGCAAGTAGTAGGTGCTCGAAAATACTTGTTGGATAAATAAACGAAACAGGATCTGTTGTATGGGCTCATTGTTTTACCCTAGAATATGAAGACTTAATGTCACAAAAAAGGTCAACTTCATAAATGTATATAAAATTAATTTCAATTACAGTATCCACCAGGCTTCTTTTTAATGGTATTAGATTATCTTAAAATTCATTTGGAAAGAATAAATCACCTATGAATAGCTAATAATGTAGAAAGAAGTACACTAAACGTACACTTGGCTTACCAGACATTGGAAGACGCTGTAAAGCTACCATGATAAAACCCATATGAAATTGGCATAGGAATAGACAAATGAGCCAGTGTAACTGACTAGAAAATCCAGGAATAGAAATGTGTTTAAAGGATAGAACATATGAAAGGTGAAATTCAGTGATAAAAGGATGAATATATAATAAATGAACTAGACCCCAATTTTATACCATTTACAAAAAGTGCCAAGTAGATTAAATACTAAAATATAGTTGGTACTTTAAGAACTTGAACATAAATACAGAATATTGTTAATTTTGTCCTCATGCCAAATGAAGACATATGGCTGATTTCATCACAGCCAGAACTTATAGTGCACATTCTTAATCCCTTTGCTTTAAAAATCCCATTTCATGACTGGGCTCAGAGTATTGAAGCCCAAGCAGAATGAAGAGGGAGTCTGCTGGGTAGTGGTGGATGGGTGGTGATCAAGAGTGAGGGGCTGGAGGCCAAGCACAAGAAGGTTTCTAGAGTGGGATGGGGACGTAGCAGTCGCCAGCCAGCTGGGATGTCAGCGTCCAAGCCAGGTAGGGAGAGATTTCAGGGAGGGGCAGAACAGTAGTGCTTCATAAGATACAAAGCGATTGATCAAAGAAGTAAATATGTCAGGGGTGATAGAATACTAGGAGCCAAATTTCTCACTATCAAAAATGAAAGGGGACGCCTGGGTGGCTCAGTCGGTTAAGCAGCTACCTTCAGCTCAGGTCATGATCCCAGTGTCCTGGGATCAAGTCCCATATCGGGCTCTCTGCTCAGTGGGGAGCCTGCTTCTCCCTCTGCCTCTGCTTGCCATTCTGCCTGCCTGTGCTTGCGCTTGCTCTCTCTCTCTCTCTCTCTGACAAGTAAATAAATTAAAAAAAGAAAGAAAGAAAGAAAGAGCAGGGAAAGAAAGAAAGAATGAATGGACAGGGGCACCTGGCTGGCTCAGTGGGTTAAAGGCTTGGCCTTCAGCTCAGGTCATGGTCTTAGGGTCCTGGGATGGAGCCCTGCATCTGTCTCTCTGCTCAGCAGGGAGCCTGCTTCCCCCTTCTCTCTGCCTGCCTCTCTGCCTACTTGTGCTCACTCTCTGCCAAATAAATAAATAAAATCTTTTTTTTTTTTTAATGAAAGGATAAATAAAGTAATGGAGAAGCCAGAAAAACCCTGTGGTGTTGGATTGGAATTGGAATGGTTTTCATTTAATATAAACAGGTAATAATGTATGTATAACTAAGTATATGTAGGTCTTTTAAAACATATATTCCCTTGATCTGTCCACTGAGAAAGACTGGGAACAACAGTATGCTGAAGCAAGTCTACTTAGCACTGAGATCTTAGATGCTGAGTGCTGAGAAGCATGCAAGAGAGCATCTTAACCAAGTAATCAAATTAACATCACAAGTAATGCACCAAATTGAAATTGTGCATCCCCTGATAAGATGCAAGGGGAAGATACTCCTGCCAGAGTGCATAACTTGAGCCTAGACATGACAACATATCAGACAAACTCAGATCAAAACACTTGGCCTGTCACTAACAAAAGTGATTGTACCAGTCAAGGAAAGACTGAGGAAGTATTCTAGTCTAAAGGAAACCAAAGAGAGATGAAAACCAAAAACAGGGTGTGATTCTGGGCTGGCTTCTTTTGCAAGAATATCTTTGGGACTGTTGGTGAAATTTGGATGAGACTTGGTGAAACCTGCTCTCTGGGTTCGATTGTTGTAAGACATCATTGCCAAAGTCCTGGTTTTGATGGTTGTGTTGTATGTATGTAAAAGGATGCTGTTGATTATAGGAAATACAAACAGTAAGTGTCACTGCAGGTGCCAGGGCGTATCACTAGCAACATACTCTTAAATTGCTCAGGGCAAAAAAGTTCTTTGCACTAGTCTTGGAATTCTTCTTTAAGTTCGAAATTATTTCGAAATTGTGGCTCAGTTGTTAAGTGTTTGCCTTCCGCTCAGGTTGTGATCCCAGGGTCCTGGGATCGAGCCCCTCATCAGGCTCCCTGCTTGGCAGGAAGCCTACTTCTCCCTCTCCCACTCCCTCTGCTTGTGTTCCCTCTCTCGTGTCTCTGTCAAATAAATAAATAAAATCTTTTTTTAAAAAAAGTTTAAATTATTTCAAGATGAAAAGAAAGGGAAAATTGTATTTTAACCACTGATCCCATAGAGGAAATAAAAGAACCATAAAGCAAAACTGCATAGGTACAATTTGAATTTACATCTTTGTGTACCCCTATACATACTTCAATACAACATAATCGGTAACTTCTAGAAAGAACGATTTGGTGTGTTTCTAGAAAGAAAGGAGTAATTGGCATAGAAAGCCAATCTATGGTCACCCATACTAGTCACCCATATTATCCATCCTAGCATAATTTCCAAATACCCATGGCGCACCACTGCCTTTATATTGATTCGATGTTCAATCGTTCTGTGTCCTGAAGAATGGCACCCTGTCTTTGCAGAGCATTGCCTCAGCTTCAGCTGTGATGTCGGCAGACTGCCCAACACTCTATGGGGCAAGCATTTCTCATATCAGATTAGATACAACACAGGACATGACCCTTAATGCCTGTTGTCCATTCAATTAGCAAATGCTAATTTTTTTCTGTCCCTGTCTATCTGATTGGGATGGAAAACGTGTTTGCCAAATCAGTGGCTGCATACCATGCACCTGAGGCCAGAGTAACCGGCTCTAGCAAATGGGTCACATCTGGCTCAGCAGTTGTAGTCAGGGCTAGTGTACCCGGTTGAGCTCATAGTAGTCTATAGTCACCCTCCAGGATTCTGGGTTCTGCAGGGGTGAGAACTGTGAATTAAACAGATATGTGATGGAAACCAGCATCCCCGCATCCTTTATATTCTTAAGGATAGAACTAATCTCTGTTATCTTTATTCTCAGCACTTTTCTTTGTGGACCCCCAAGAACAAACCAACCCCTATTATATACTCAGGGACTGAGAAATGACCATTGATGGGTCCGGGAACACAGGAGACTCATTGTAAGCCAAACCTAGGATAGACAGGATTTTTGCTTATTACCTGGACCCATGTGCCTCCCCAGCTCTAACTGGGAGCAGGCAGATGATACTTCAGATGTTTAGTATCAATGTCAACACACACCCTGTACATGTCTGGGTATTCTCCCTTTCCTAGTGAAGTTACCCAAGTAAATGGTCATAGATCTCTTTGGGAAAGGATTGGGGGAATCATTAGCATATATTCTTGCTGTAATGTTGAGGATCCTTCCTCTTACAAGTCTGGCCAGTTCTTCAGTCATGGTCTGAAAATTGTCTCAGGTCTGGACTCTGGGAAGAGACTGGGACTTTTTCCAGGAGCTGGTGCCTCCAGCCTTCCAGTCACCTATCCTTAATATTTTCTGCTGGTACAAACTAAGTTGTCCATCTGTTTTGCCTCGAGGAACGCTTTGCTGGATTAACCATCTCCATAACTACCTGTGGGCCAGGTCCTCCTGGCTGCCACTCCAACATTACCAGTCATTATGAGAATTGTCATTCTCTCGATTCCAGAAGTTAAGCAGTGCCATTTGGCCTTTGTTGTTTTACGGTCCAGTTGTGCCCATTGCTATCAGTGAGCCAAGTTCTGTAACAGTATCTTCCATCATCAGCCCTGGTCTATGGAGGAGAGCCACCACCTAACTTGTTAAAGATTCTGGTCAGCTTCTCACCAGCAGATTCTCATGGCCTTGGTAAATAGTGTGTCTTTTTGTTCTTTCCAAGGGACATAATTATCTGATAGGTCTTCTGGTTATCCATAGTCCATTCTGGCATACCCACTTCCCTGAGTCTTGTAATCTCACCTGCATCATCTTCCTTAGGAAGTCTAACACTTAAATTTTCTTTAGCATGGGTCATCATCACTTTTTCCATGCTTCCAGGATCCATCCTAGTGATGACATTGCATTATATCCTGGCACTTGCCAGGATACTGAATCCTGTAACTCAAGAGGGGGGTACCAAATTTATTCCTAGGTTGCAGGGGTGGTTCAATATTTACAAATCAATCAACGTGGAACATCACATTAATAAAAGAAAGGAGGAAAAACCAGATGATCATTTCAATAGATGATGAAGATAAATATTCAACAAAGTACAATATCTATTCATGATTTAAAAAAAAAACAAAACAAAAAAACCTCCACAAAGTAGATTTAGAGGAAACCTACCTTAACATAATAAAGGCAAACATGAAAAACCCACGCTAACATCATCCTCAATGGGGAAAATCCGACAGCTTTTCCTCTATGATCAGGAACAAAACAGAAATGTCCACTCCTACCAATTCTATTCAACACAGTACTAGTAATCAGAAAATGAAAAGAAATAAAAGGGATCCACACTAGCAACGAAGCAGTAAAACTTTTACTATTTGCAGATGACATGATATTATATATAGAAAATCTGAAAAATTCCACCAAAAAACTGCTAGAACTGATAAACGAATTCAGCAAAGTTGCGGAATTCAAAATCAACGTGCAGAAATCTGTTGCATTTCTCTACACCAATAATAAAGCTGTAGAAAGGGAAATTAAGGACTCAATCCTATTTACAGTTGCACCAAAAACTTATATAATATATCTAGGAACCAAAAAGTGAAAGACCTGTACTCTGAAAATATAAAACACTGATGAGAGAAATTGAAGATGACACAAACAAATGGAAAGACATTCCATGTTCATGGATTGGAAGGACAAATACTGTTAAAATGTCTATACTATTCAAAGAAATCTACAGATTTAATGGAAACGCTGTCAAAATACCAACAGCAATTGTCTCAGAACTAGAACAAACAATCCTAAAATTTGTATGGAACCACAAAAGACCCTAAATAGCCAAAGCAATCCTGAAAAAGAAAAGAAAAACTGGGGGAAAAAAAAGAAAGAAAAGAAAAGCTAGAGTCATTACAGTTCTGGACTTTAGGGTATATTACAAATCTATAGTGATCAAGACAGTGTGGGACCACCTCTTGATTAAGTGTCCAACTCTTGATTTTGGCTCAGGTCATGATCTCAGGGTTGTGATCTCAAGCCATGGAGCCTGCTTAAGATTCTCTCTCTCCCTCCCCCCATCCCCCCTCTAAAAAAGAGGCAATATGGTGCTCACACAAAAATAGACACATAGAGCAATGGAAGAGAATAGAAAACCCAGAAATGAACACATCTTTGAAAAAAGAGGGGAAAATATCCTATAGGAAAGAGACAGTCTCTTCAAGAAGCAGTGTTGGAAAAACTAGACAGCAACATCCAAAAGAATGAAACTAGACCACTTTCTCACACCATACACAAAAATAAGCCTACAGTGGATTAAAGACCTAAATGTGAGACCTGAAACCATAAAAATCCTAGAAGAGAACACAAGCAGTAATTTCTTTGACATTGGCCATAGCAACTTCTCTCTAGATTTTATCTCCAGAGACAAGGGAAACAAAAGCAAAAATAAACTGTTGATACACATCAAAATAAAAAGCGTCTGCACAGTGAAGGGAACAATCAACAAAATTAAAAGGCAACCTACAGAATGGGAGAAGATATTTGCAAATGACATATCTGGTAAAGGGTTAGTATCTGAAACATATAAAGAGCTCACAAAACTCAACACTCCCAAAAATGAATAATCCAATTTAAAAATGGGTGGAAGACATGAATAGACATTTTTCCAAAGAAGACATACAGATGATCAACAGACACATGAAAAGATGCTCAACATCACTCATCCTCAGTGAAATGCAAATCAAAGCTACAATGACATATCACCTCACACCCCTCAGAATGGCTAAAATCAACAACACAAGAAACAACAGATGTTGGCAAGAATGTGGAGGAAAAGGAACCCTCCCTCTTGCACTGTTGGTGGAAATACAAACTGCTACGGCCACTCTGGAAAACAGTATGGTAGTTCCTCAGAAAGTTAAAAATAGAGCTTCTCTACTATCCAGCAGTCACACTACTAGGTATTAACCCAAAGAATACAAAAATACTAATTTAAAGGGATACATGCATCCCGACGTTTATAGCAGCATTATCTACGATAGCCAAAATATGGAAACAGCCCGAATGTCCATCAACAGATGAATGGATAAAGAAGATGTGGTGTATATATACAACAGGATATTACTCAGCCATAAAAAGGAAGGAAATCGTGCCATTTGCAGTGACATGAATAGAACTAGAGTGTATTATGTTAAGTGAATTAAGTCAGGCAGAGAAATACCATATGATTTCACTCCTATGTGGCATTTAAGAAACAGAAACAAATTTAAGAAACAAACAAATGAGCAAAGGCAAAAAGAGAGAGAAACCAAGAGACAGGCTCTTAAACCACAGGGAACAAACTGATGGTCACCAGCCAGGAGGTGGGTAGGGAATAATTTAAACAGGTGATGGAGATTAAGGAGTGCCTGGGTTGTGATGAGCACCAGCCGATGTATGGAAGTGTTGAATCACTATATTGTACACCTGAAACTAATATTACACTGTATGTTAACTACACTGGAATTTTTTTTTAAGGATTTTATTTATTCATCTGACAGAGAGCACAAGCAGGCAGAGAGGCAGGCAGGAGGTGGGGAGGAAAGCAGGCTCCCCACCAAAGCAGAGAGCCCGATGCGGGACTCGATCCTAGGATCACGACCTGAGCCGAAGGCAGCTGCTTAACCCACTGAGCCACCCAGGCGCCCCAACTATACTGGAATTTAAATAGAAATTTAAGGGGGCACCTGGGTGATAGTCGGTTAAGCCTCCAACTCTTGGTTTCAACTGAAGTTGTGATCTCAGGGTTGTAAGATGTAGCCCCATGTGGGGTTCTCAGTGAGGAGTCTGCTTGGGATTCTTTCTCCCTCTCCCTCACACCCCCTCCTCTTGAACACATAACTAATTAAAAAAAAAAAAAAAAACTTAAAAAAAAGTAAGTAGTTGATCCAAAGTTGGGTACATGTAAAAGAGAGAGAGAGAAAGGGGAAGGAATCCCAAGTCAATAAATTCTTCTTTTCCTGTTATTAGGTTCCTTCCCCCTCCAACAAGCACCCTCAGAATCCTATTCCACAGGTATCCCTTTGGCTCCTCCAGTTCATACTGGCTAGGTCTGGGCTCTCCTATGGGGTAGAGCCCCTTTCCTCCCCATGAGGCCATCTCGGGCCTTATCACTTCCATGCTGGGTTAGGCTGCAGCTAACCTCATAGAGCCTGGTGGCTAGGAGGAGAGGGAGCGGCAGATGCTGCCTAGGTATCTGTTGCTTTGTGAGGGAGAGGCTTCTGCACTGTCTTCAAGCCGAGGGGGAGCGCTGGCTCTCACTAGGGAGAAGTGGGCTGCTTCTGGAAGCTCAGAAGACTCAGAGGAATTTGTGGAGATAAAATCTTCAGGAGCATCCACTCAGTATCACCACTCCATGTGTCAGAATCTCAGGTTTTTCCAACCAGGACCCTGACTTTGGCATAAGAGACCTGCCTTATTTGGGAACTTAACTGCCTTTGAAATCAGTCACTCAGACTACTAAATCCTGGGCTGAGTCCTCAGCTTCTCTGCCCTTCCCCTGCAAGAGACATGAGGCTTCTCTCTATGAAACAAAGATGCCCTCTGGTTTTCCTACCCAGCATTATCCTATAACACATCTATGGAGCTTAGCAATACCTCTCCAGCTCCGTGATCCTTATACTTAGTATTTCTATGTACATCTCAAGCATCTGGATCGTTGTGCCTTCTAGAGAATTCTATTCTATGAGTTCACTACTGGGTGTGCTCCCCCTCCAGTGATGGGGTCCTTGTTGTCAGATGGGTGGTGGTCAAGTTCCCAAACTCCATCTTGTCACCAGCTTTCTCATCCACTTCTGGTAGCAACTGTCAGAAGGTTAGGTTTTTAAGGTTTGATGCTGAGACGGAATTTGGGGTGTAAAATGTTTGTTAGAGATCCACACCTAGGAAAGGAAGGGACCAAAGGCAGGATTGGGCTGAAGGAAATCTGTGCTGCTGGGTCACCAAAGACAATCAGCAGATCACCCTGGAGAGAGAGGTCCCATCAGGGTTGTCAAGTATCAAATTTAAATGGCTAGAGCTTTATACCCCTACTTTTTTTTTTTTTTAAGATTTTATTTATTTATTTGAGAGAGATCACAAGTAGGCAGAGAGGGAGGCAGAGAGAGGAGGAAGCAGGCTCCCTGCAAGCAGAGAGCCCTATGCGGGGCTCAATCCCAGGACCCCGAGATCACAACCAGAGCCGAAGGCAGAGGCTTCAACCCACTGAGCCACCCAGGTGCCCCTATACCCCTACTTTTTAAAGTCACCAGATGGAGCCGCAGGAAGAGCACGGCGTCAGGTAAGACGGCCCTCTGCAGGCTCTGAAGGAACTGGCACTGGAGTCTGTCTGCTGGCCATTATCCCTGCAGCTGGGCGGCAGATTCTTCCTTGAAGGGGGCTCTGGACAACACATCACCATGTCTCCCACAGTAGCATGAAAGTGCATAAATCCCTGAGCATACAGCTTGGTGAACATCACCCAGCTCAGGAAATCACAAAAGCCCCATTTATCCCTCTTAGTGTTTCTCCTTCAAGGTAACTATGCTTCTTCTAACACCATAGACCCATTTACCTGCCTTTTTCTTTTTTTTTTTACGTTTTTTTTTTTTTTAAAGATTTTATTTATTTATTTGACAGAGAGAGATCACAAGTAGGCAGAGAGGCAGGCAGAGAGAGAGAGAGGAGGAAGCAGGCTCCCTGCTGAGCAGAGAGCCTGATGCGGGACTGGATTCCAGGACCCTGAGATCATGACTTGAGCCGAAGGCAGAGGCTTAACCCACTGAGCCACCCAGGCGCCCTTTTTTTAAGTTTTTAACTGTGATCAAATACATATCACATAAAACTTATCATCTTAACTATTTTTAAGGGTACAGTTAGGCAGTGTTAAATACGCACTGTAGTGCAAACAATGTCCAGAACTCTCTTCTTCCTGCAAAGCTGACCCTCTCTCCATATGCATATATACCCATTAACAACTTCCTGATCTCTCCTTTCTTCACCCCTTTGCAACCACCATTGAGACCTTCTGTCTCTGCGATTTTGCTTACTCTAGGTGCCTCGGATAATGGGATCGTACAGTATTTGTCTTTTTGTGGCTGGCTTAGTTCACTTAGCAGAATGTCCTCAAGGTTCTGTGTTGTAGCACATGTCAGAATTTCCATCCTTTTTCAGGCTGAGTGATATTTCCTTGTATGGGTATACCTTGCTTTGTTTATCCATTAATCTGTCAACAGACACTAAGGTTGCTTCTACCTTTTGGTCATTGCAAATAATGTCGCTATAAAGGACTGGGCACCTTTATCTGCCTTTGGTCTTTATACAAATGGAATGCATTACATCACATATGTTCTTCTGTGGTTAGTGTCTTCCCTTCAACATTATGTTTGTGAAATTCATCCATCTTATTGCATTTAACCATAGGATACTCTTTCTCATTGGTATGTAGTAGTCCGTTATGTGATCACACCCAAATTTGCTCATACATTCTACCATTCATGGACATTTGGGTTGCTCCCAGGTTTTTGCATTGGTTTATGGATAGTGCTGCCATGAATATTTTTGTTCAGGTCTTCCAAGATACACATGTATGCGTTTCTCCAGGTTCATACCACAGAGTTAAATCGCTGAACCATAAGTTATGCATGTTCAGTGTTACTACCTTCTGCCTCACAGGTGTCCAGTGAGCTGGGGTGAGCTCCCCTCTCCGGGGCACTGAATGAGAGTTCCAGTTTTTTCACACCAAGCAGCACTTGATACCCTCAGTCATTGTAATTTTAGCCATCCTCATTAGTATAAAGTCTATCTCATTGTGGTGTTGATTTGTATTTCCCTGATGACTAATGAGGCTGAAAAACTTTTCTCATTTATCAGTCAATTGCATATCCTCTTTTGTGAAGTGCTTGCTTATGTCTTTTACCCTTTTCTTAATTGGGTTGTCTTTTTTTTTTTATTGATTTTTAGTTTTGTAGTATTTGTATGTATTTTCCAAGGACTGTTTAATTCTCCACTGTGGATGATATGGACTTGCTCCAGAACTCCATGGATCTCTCTGAGGCTTGTCACAAATTATGCACTCCGTCTTCTCTCATTTCCCCTGACTGTGTGTATGTGAATTCTTGATAAGGGTCTGTTGTTGGAGGGCGCCTGGGTGGCTCAGTGGGTTGAGACGCTGCCTTCGGCTCAGGTCATGATCTCAGGGTCCTGGGATCGAGTCCCGCATCGGGCTCTCTGCTCAGCAGGGAGCCTGCTTCCTCCCCTCTCTCTCTGCCTGCCTCTCTGCCTACTTGTGATCTCTCTCTGTCAAATAAATAAATAAAAATCTTTAAAAAAATAAAAAATAAATAAAAAAAAGAGTCTGTTGTTGGATACATGGATTGCAAACACAGTCTCCCTCCCTGTGCCTTTCCTTTTTGCCCTCTTTATGGTGTCTTTGATGAACAATAGTTCATCATCTTAAGAAGTTTGAATTATCAATCCTTTTCTTTATGGTCCGTACTTTTTGTGTTCTGCTTACTAATTACTTTCAAAATATGCAAAAGGGGGCACCTGGGTGACTCAGTTGGTCAAGTGACTGCCTTGGGCTCACATCATGATCCCAGGGATGGAGCCCCATTGCTTCTCCCTCTCCCTCTGCCACTCCCCCTGCTTGTGCTCTCCTGCTCTCTGTCAAATAAATAAAATCTTAAAATATATATATGCATAAGAATAAACATGTATCTACTGAGAAAAGAATAATCTTTTGTGGCCCGCCTAAAGTTATGTTGTGTAGACCTCTATGGCCCACTGGATGAAACACAGACTGGCCCACGGGTCACATGATTGCATCCCCGCCAAGCCCCCAGGCTCCTCTCGCTGCTCCCTGCTCTGCACTTCTGCCTTCAGCTATTTGCTTAACCAACCACCCTACTCTTATATCAGCAATTCTGGAAACGGTATGTCAGGAACATAGCAAACGCTCCTTTTTCCCACTAGGGCCCTGATATTTTATATATTTATTATTTTTTAAAGTAGTCTCTGTGCCCATTGTGGGACTCGACCTCACAACCCCGAGATCAAGAGTTGCATACTCCACTGACTGAGCCAGCCAGGTGCCCCCAAGTTCCTGATTTTGTTCGGGCATCCACCCTCCTCCACATGGCCCTGTGCATCCGGGGACGATGGCCCCACTCTAAACGACAGAGGGGCATCCTGATTCTCTAATCCAGTCATGGCTCCACAGTCCTCCTGCCATGGGTCCCAGTTCTGGCTAAGGAAATGTGTGCAGTTCCTGGAAAAGTCATCTTTGCTCCTGCCAAAGAGAACAGAAGGAGGGGCCCCATTTCTTACTTTGGAAGTCATTGGGTCTTGAAGCAAATTCCACACATGGAGCCTGAAAAAACCTGAACATTTTGTGATGTCAGGAACCAGCGATCATCTTGTGCCTGAAGAACAACTTCTGCCAGTCTGCATTTCCTTTGGATTTAAGCCCATTTGCATCAGTTTCAGTCCCTTTCCACTGAAAACACCTAGTGACCTTGGGTGAATGACTGAATGTGGACATCCTTGGTGGATTGTGACGTGCAGGGCCGGCTTCACCGGTGTATGACCTTGCTGTCACCACCCAACCCCACTTGGTTTCCTGTTCTGCTGTTACTGTTTCAAAATTCTTTTTTTTTTAAAGATTTTTTTAAATTTAAATTTTAATTTTAATTGACAGACAGAGATCACAATCAGTCAGAGAGGCAGGCAGAGAGAGGGGGGAAGCAGGCTCCCCACTGAGCAGAGAGCCCGATGTGGAGCTTGATTCCAGGACGCTGAGATCATGACCAAAGCCGAAGACAGAGGCTTAACCCACTGAGCCACCCAGGTGCCCCTCCTTTTTTTCTTTTTTTTTTTTTTAAAGATTTTATTTATTTATTTGAGAGAGAGAGAGAGAGAGAGACAGATATTGACAGAGATAGCAAGAGAGAGCATGAGTGGGGAGGAGAGGGAGAAGCAGGCTTCTCACTGTGCATGGAGTCCAATGTGGGACTCCAACCCAGGACCCTGGGATTGTGACCGGAGCTGAAGGCAGACACTTAACCAACTGAACCACCCAAGCACCCCTCAACATTCTTAATAACTTATGATCAAGGGGCCCTGCATTTTCATTTGCCCTGGGCCCCCCAAATTGCATAGCTGGTCATAGCAGCATGACATTTTTTTTTTTTTTAAGATTTTATTTATTTGACAGAGAGAGAGAGAGAGATCACAAGCAGGGGGAGTGGCAGGCAGAAGGAGAAGCAGACTCCCCACTGAGCAAGGAACCTGATGCAGGACTCCATCCGGGACCCTGGGATCATGACCTGAGCCGAAGGCAGATGCTGAGCTGACTGAGCCACCCACGCGTCCTCGGCATGACATTTCCTATCTTCTTGTTTTTATTCATCTGCCTTCTCAAGCTTTGAATCTTCACAGCTTCATCTTTAAGACCCTAGTCCAGATGCTTCATCTGTAAAACCCACCAGCTTAACTGGAAAATGAGGATGTTGAGCTCATCCTTCTGGATACTTTTCCAGCACTGTTAAGAATTCAGCTTTCCCTCAACCCATTTTGGTAAGTAACAACTTTTCACTACCCAAAAGGGACCATCGAGGCAAATCCCAACCCCCTGGCCTAGCTCTCATCTTCTTATTCAATAAGCTGTTCCTGTCACTCGTTCAGCCTCAACCTCCATTGCTTTCCAATGGGAATCACCTACTTAGGTCAAAATGAAATCAACAGAGGTGCCTGGTGGGCTCTGTCGGAAGGGCATGTGATTTTGAATCTTCAGACCCATGTTGTGAGTTCAAGCCCCATGTTGGGTGTAGAGATTACTAAAAAAAATAAATAAATAAATAAATAAATAAATAAATAAAACTTTGAAAATAAAAATAATTATTATAACAGTGAAAACAGTGCATGTGAATAGTGGTTTTCAAGCAAACACATATTACAGTCTATGATCTTTGCAATAATTCTGTGAGACACAATTTTTTAAATTACCTTATGCCTTTATTCTGTTACCAATAGAATTTGCTGACAAGTATTATGTTTAGTGCAAAAGTCCACAAACTTAATGAGTATAGTTACTTGTCACTTTTAACAACTTTTTATTTTCTTTTATTTTTCTTAAAGTTTTTATTTATTTATTTCTCTCAGAGAGAGAGAGAAAGAGAGCACAAGCAGGTAGAGGCAGAGATAGAGAAGCAGGCTCCCTGCTGAGCAAGGAGCTGGATGCAGGACTGGATCCCAGGACCCTGGGATCATGACCTGAGCCGAAGGCAGAGGCTTAACCAACTGAGCCATCCAGGCATCCCAACAACTTTTTATTTTGAGAGAATTTCAGACTTATAGAATGGTTGAATGAAGAATACAAAGACCTAACATATACCTTTTATTCAGATTCTTAAAATGTTAACATTTAACAAATTTGCTTTATCATTCTTTACCCCCATATGTATATATAAACATACACACATATATGTTCCTTTAGAGGTAAAAAGGCATAACTGTAATTTACTCTCAAATGGTCTACTTGCTCAGGAAATAATTATATATGTTTATATATTAAAACATATAATATACAAAACTATATGTCATGTATTTATATATTAACATATAAATATATTATTTCTATTATATATATATGTATATGTTCCCTCAACCATTTGAGAGTAAATTGCAGATATGATGCCTTTTTACCCCTAAATACTTGAATATTTCCTGAAACAAGGGCTTTTTTTTTTTTTTTTTTAAGATTTTATTTATTTATTTGAGAGAGAGAGCATAAGCAGGGGGAGCAGTAGAGGGAGAAGGAGAAGCAGGCTCCCCACTGAGCAGGGAGCCTGATGCGGGACTCGATCCCAGGACTCCAGGATCATGACCTGAGTCAAAGGCAGACTCTTAACCAGCTGAGTCACTCAGGCACCCAACAAGGGCATTCTTTTTGTAACAATAGCACAATTACAAAATGTGAAAAATAACACTGATACAATAATACTTGCTAACCTACAAGCCTTATTCAAATATCATCAATTGTCTCAGTAACGTCCTTTATAGCAAAAAGAAAAAAGTATTTTTCTGCTTCAGGATGCAATCCAGGATCACATGTTGTATTTCATCTATAAGTCTCCCTAGTTTCCTTCAATCTGGAATAATTGCTCAGTCTCTCTCTGCCTGCCATTACCTTGTCACTTGAAAAGTATAGGCCAGATGTTGTGTACAAAATCACTCCATTTAGTTTTATATGTGTTTTTTCCTCATGATTAAATTCGGGCTATGCATTTTTGTCAAGACTACTGCAAAAAATGATGCTGTGTTCTCGGTTTATTAAATCAGGAGGCATATGCTTTCTATTTGTCTCACTACTGGTGGTGTTAATTAACTTTGATTCCTAAGTTAAGGTGGCATTGGTTGGGTATCTATAGACCATATCCTATTCCTTATAAAACTTTCACCCACTAATTTTAGTATTCATTGGCACTAGAGTTCCTAATTCTTTTTTTTTTTTTTTTAAGATTTTATCTTTAAGTATCTTTAAGTAATCTCCACATCCAACAGAGGGCTCAAACGCACAACCCTGAGATCAAGAGTCACATGCTCCACAGACTGAGCCAGCCAGGCGTCCCAAGTCCCTAATTTTTTTAACTGAAAAAGGACACATGACTCAATGGTTCAAAAAAATCCAAACCATATAATACAGTAAATAGTAGAGTGAAAAGTAAGTCTTCTGATATCAGATCCTGACTCCCTCCTCCTGTTACTTGTCTTTTTCTTTCTTTTTTATTTTATTTTATTTTATTTATTTATTTGACAGAAAGAGATCACAAGTAGGCAGAGAGGCAGGTGGGGGCAGGGGAAAGCAGGCTCCCTGCTGATCAGGGAGTCTGATGCGGAGCTTGATTCCAGGACCCTGAGATCATGACCTGAGCCAAAGGCAGGGGCTTAACCCACTAAACCACCTAGGTGTTCCTACTTGTTTTTTTCTGTGTCTTTGTGGAAGAAGCGATGTTACAGGATACTGAAGCCCATTTCATTTTCTTCTTTCTGGATCTGCAAGAGGAAAATACTTCTACCCTGTCCTGCAGTGAGGCTGTGCCCAGGAGGCCAATTTTGGCTCAAAGACTGTGCAGAGAAGTGATATGTGCACTTCCGGGTCAGAACATTTAGTTCCAGTGTACAATTCCCCAGCTCTCCCTTCCCTTGCTGCAGCAAGGGATTTAGATGGTGGAGTCACTGGACAGAAACAGCCTGGATCCCTGAGGCACCACATGGAGCAGAGCAGCCTTCCAGAGCTGCCTGTCTTACACCGGACACCTGTGGCTCAAGAAATATAAGCCTTTGCTGTGGTGAGTAACTGATTTCAAGTTCACTACTGTCGTGTCATCACTACTACACGATTGAGTTTATCCTAGAAAAAATGTCCTGAAAATCCCTCATGTATTAAAAATATGAATTTATGCCTAATTTTACTGTATGTAAATATATTATGAAATAGTCTATATCTTCCTTTTCTAACCTAACAACATCTTTGAGACTGTTCTACTTCAGAATAGGCGGCTCATTCTTCTTCAGAGTTAGAAAGTGCTCTGTTACGTGAATGGACACTAGGGTATTTGGAAGGTATCTGACTTTCATTTAAATTTCTTAAATAGGTACTACACACAGAGAGTTTAAAAAGAGTTCAAAGAGTATGTGTGAAAAATTCTCCCTCCCATGGCTTCCCTGAGCAAACACATTTCCCACCGAAGGTAACCAATATTTCCTGTTCCCTATGTATACTTCCAGAGATAGGTTACACGTAGGATGTTGAAATGAAGCTCACTTAGTCTGATTTGTCTCAGATCCCCAAACAATAAAGTCACATTCCAAGTTAGATGCCAGTCCACCACCGCAGGATTTACAGGGGAAGATGATAGAAACACAGCTTTTCATTCTTAGTTCACCACCCACCTCCAGCCTGTAAAAGATGTTGGAGAGGTTGAAAAATATAGGAGAGTTAAGGTTTTTAGAGAAAGTTATCCGTGTCCTGAGTCATTGCCACACCCCTAACCTCATTGTAAGAGTATGTACCCATCACCTCACACTGATGGGAGGAGTTTTACTGGGATCACCCAATAGTACATAATGCGTGTTCCTTCCAATTTGAGAGACAGAGTGGTCAGTGTCTGAGTTACAGCTGGAGTAGGTCAAAGGTGAAGGACTGCCTCAGGCCTCCCACGGGGTAGAGATGAGGCTATGGTTTGGGTTGTAGCCACACTCCCAAATGAACGTGTCCTTTGCTATGAAACATACATGCAGGGGGTCTGGAGAAGTTCAGTCTCAGATCCTTTTCGAGAACGCTGCCAGAAGTGACTACATTTCAGTGGGAGGAAGGTGGAGGCACATCCCCAGATGCCCAGATTCTTGAGAAAGACTTATGAACAAACACCAGTAAAAGCAATGCCTTCATCTACAAGAAAGAAACTACAGAGATGTGGTCACCATTGATGGAATGATGGAGCTTTATAGAACTAAGGAATCCATTCCCTTCCCCAAAAAGAGTAGCATTAAATCTCTGCAAACCCCAGAGAATGCAGTTGCCACTCAGGACAGCACTAGTTGAGCAAACTTGAGCTTCTGGCCCAGAACTTCGTCCATATGCTCCACATTTAACAGACCTTACGGTTGTGCAAGTCATTCACTGAAACGCGTGCCTGGCTGTAGGTGCAAACGGGGCTCCAATCCAGCCTGCTTTCCAAGCTCCAAACCATATGCCCTGGCAGGGGGTTGTGTCTTCTCGGAGGAATTGCCTTTTTCTACTTCACACGGAGGCGCAGCCCTCTCCCTGTAGGATGGCAGGCATCCCCGAGGAGAACCTCTTTCTGACCTCCACCGAGGCAGCACATAGACTAGCAGACCCCCAGTGTGCAGGGCTCAGAGACATTAGCTAGCAAGAGGAAGAAAGGAATGGAAGTATTGAATGAGGGAGTGAAACCGGTCACACAGTCCTTTTCTGTGGGAGGTGACCCACCTCACAGAGGCCCAAGCTAGCTGCAAGGGAGGAAGAAGCCTCAGGGGTTTTCTTGTTATTTGGTTTTCAAGATTTCATTTACTTATTTGCCAGAGAGAGAGAGAGAGCGAGCACACGCAGGGGGAGTGACAGGCAGAAGGAGAGAAGCAGGCTCCCTGCTGAGCAAGAAGCCCGATGGGGCACGATCTCAGGACTCTGAGATCATGAACTGAGCCAAAGGCAGATACCTAACTGACTTGAGCCACCCAGGCACCCCAAGAAGCCTCAGTTTTAAATCAATTTTAGAATGATGACTCTTACAGGGGGCTGGGCATTTTTGTTGCTTAACTCACGCTGTCTGGGAGACCAGTGTGACAGGAGGACTCATGAAACCCAAGAGTGATCAGCACAGTTGAGGGACCTGACCAAGATCTCCTCTAAGGGGGCAAGGGGAAACCAGAGCCCCTGAGAATAAATTTAAAAAGTCCACCGGAAGAGTTGTATCCTGTAGTGGAGACCTCGAGCTCCCTACTAATGTGCATTCCCTCCTTCAGGCACAAAGCCAGGCAATGTTTCCTACTGTCCCTTGCAATTAGATAGAATCTTTAGACTCGATTCTCTACAATGGAATGTGAGCCAGATTAGGGTTAATCTGATGGGTGCCCCTTCCAGGACTGGCCTAGTAACAGCCACTCCCCACTTCCCCCACGCCACGAAACTCTTTTCTTTCCTCTTCTGCTAACTGGATACAATTGGTGACAAGGACACCAAGGATGATAGGCAGAAGGAACCTGGGTCCATATAAAATCCTTACTAATTGCAAAGGGAAAAAGAATAACTTTACAGTACAGAGAACTGGCAGACAACCACCTTAACCAAGTGATCAAAGTTAACGTCGTCATACCATATGCCTCCTGATACGATGCACTGAAAATAAATGGTACCACTTCTGCAGTGTTCCTTCCAGAAATGCATATCCTCAAATCTAATCAGGCAAACCTGAACTGAGGACATGGTACAAAATAACGGGCCTGTACTCTTCAGAAAGTCAAAGCCAGAGTGTCTGGCTGGCTCAGTCAGTTGAGCAACCTGACTCTTGATTTCGGCTTCGGTCATGATCTCAGAGTCATGAGATCAAGCCCCTACATCAGGCTCCATGCTTGGGGCAGAGTCAGCTTGGGATTCTCTCTCTGTCTCCCTCTGTTCCCCCACACGCATGTGCACACATGCTCTCTCTCTCTCTCAAATAAATAAATAAAAACCTTTTTTTTTAAAAAAAAGTCAAAGTCATAAAAGAAGACTGTAGATTATTTAAAGGAAAATAAAGAGATTGGACTTCCTTTAAAAAAAAAAAGTGTTTATTTATTTATTTGGCAGAGAAGAGAGAGAGAAAGCAAGTACAAGCAGGGGAGGAGCAGGCTCCCTGCTCAGCGAAGAGCCCAGTGTGGGCAAGGAGCCCAATGTGGGCCTCTATCCCAGGACCCGGGATCATGACCTGAGACTAAGGCAGCTGCCCAACCAACTGAGCCAACCAGGCACCCCAGGGCTTTCTTTTTTTCTTTTTGAATTTAAGTGGGCTCCACACCCATTGTGGAGCCCAGTGCAAGGCCTGAACTCAGGACCTTGAGATCAAGACCTGAGCCGAGATCGAGAGTCAGACATTCAAACAACTGAGCCATCCAGGCGCTCCCAAGAGATTTGACTTTTTTTTTTTTGGAGATTTGACTATTTTAAAATGCAGTGTGTAATCCTGGACCAGAAAAACAAGTTTTTGTTTTATTTTTTAAAATTTTTAAAAGATTTTTATTTATTTATTTGACAGACAGATCACAAGTAGGCAGAGAGGCAGGCAGAGAGAGAGGGGGAGGCAGGCTCCCCACTGAGCAGAGAGCCCAATTCAGAGCTTGATCCGAGGACCCTGAGATCATGACCTGAGCTGAAGGCAGAGGCTTTAACCCACTGAGCCACCCAGGTGCCCCAAGTTTTTGTTTTATTTTGATATAAAGGATACTTTGGGGACATTTAGAAAAAAAAGGAGTATGATCTGTAAGTTAGATAATAGTATCGTGTCAAAATTCATTTCCAGGGACACCTGGGTGGCTCAATCAGTTAAGCCACTGCCTTCAGCTAAGGTCATGATCCCAGGGTCCTGGGATTGAGTCCCGCATAGGTTTCCTTGCTCAGCAGGGAGCCTGCTTCTCTCTCTGCCTCTGCCTGCCACTCTGCCTGCTGTGCTCTCTCTCTCTCTCTGACAAATAAATAAAAATAAAGTCTTTTAAAAATTGATTTCCAATGAATTGTACAATGGTTATGTAGGAGAGTGTACTTGTACTTTTGAAACACACACTAAAATATTTAGTTTTAAAGGGATGTTGTATCTGTAAATTACTCTCAGATGGATCATAGAATAGAATAACATGTATACAGAGAGAGAATGATGAAACAAATGTGGTAAAATGTCAACATTTGCAGAATATGGGGCCAATGTATATGGGAATTTTTGGTACTAATTTTGCAACTTTTCTTTAGAAAACATTATTACCAAATAACCTTTTTTTTGGACAGAGAAACAGCCAGAGAGGGAACGGAAGCAGGAGGAGCAGGGAGCTGATGTGGGGCTTGATCCCAGGACCCTGAGATCATAACCTGAGCCAAACGCAGATGCCTAACCACTGGCACCCCACCAAATAATTTTTAATTATATACACTTGAACACCTAGAGTGGAAAATGATGGCCAGTGGGACAGAAAACAAAAGCATGGGAAGAAAGACATGTGGCTGAGTAGTTGTTGGCTTTGCACTTCATACAGTCATCGGGTTGCTCCAAGGTTCTCGTGTTCAGTAGCAACTTCGAAGGATCATCTGCTTTCTGGCAGCTCTTGGGGAACCTCGATTTCAAATGTCTGGTAAGTGCCATTTTCCAATTTTTTGTTGTTGTGTAACAGATAATCTCATGTTAGCTGAGGAACATGAAACTGAAGATCAGTCCTTTGGAGTTTGACTGCTCTAAGGTCTTTTTCAAGCAAGGTTTAAGTTCCTTAGTTCCAAAATACCCAGTGCCTGATCTAAGGGCATTTAGAAGCTGGTTAGGTGGCTGGCAAGGGAATGTGACCTGTGCCTGTTACTGAGTAGACTCAGTAGGTCTGGTTAGTCCTTTGCAACATGCAGCCAGCTCTGCCTATAAGAGGTTAGAATCCAGTAGACTTCTGGCCAATAGAATCCAGTAGTATCTCTCTGGTGGAGAGATTCCTGGTTATATGGGCCTGCCTGCCAGTGACAAATTCACAGGGAGACAAGCTGTGAGTTCCTGAATGTGAAGAACTTGGGGTCTTATTTTTTTTTAAGATTTTATTTATTTATTTGACAGAGAGAGAGAGAGAAAGAGAGCACAAAAGTAGGGGGAGAGGTAGAGGGGAAGGGAGAAGCAGACTCCCTGCTGAGCAAGGAGCCCAAGGCAGGGCTCATCCCAGGACCCTGGGATCATGACCTGAGCTGAAGGCAGAGGCCTGACTGAGCCACCCAGGTGCCCTAAGAACACGGAGTCTGAAGTACCGAGGACAGTACTCAAGGCCATGGGAACTCAATTGGTATCCGCTAATTTAGCTCATTAAATTATCAATATTTATTTTGTTCTCTCCACTTTTCTTTTTTTTTTTAAGATTTTATTTATTTATTTGACAGAGACAGCAAGAGAAGGAACACAAACAGGGGGAGTGGGAGAGGGAGAAGCAGGCTTCCCGCTGAGCTCAGTTGTTAAGCATCTGCCTTTGCTCAGGTCATGATCCCAGGGTCCTGGGATCAAGTCCCACCTCGGACTCCCTGCTCAGCAGGAATTCTGCTTCTCTCTTTGCCTGCTGTTCCGCCTGCTTGTGCTCACTCTCTCTGTATCTCTCTTAACCTAATAAGTAAATAAAATCTTAAAAAAAAAACCAACTCGCTTTTTTTGGTGTCTGTTTTTAATAGGGACACTTGAAGAGGTAAAAAGAAAAAACATTCTCTTTCTTTCCATGGTTTTCTGAAGTCATGATCATGAGTCAGAATGTCAGAGTGTATTGGCAGCTCCTTGCTGTGTTTAACAAGATACCATAAGAGGCAAGCTCAAGCAAGAATGTCCTGGTTTGCAAGCTGACACGAAAAGGAACTGAGGGCGCTCAGAACTAGGGCCTTGTGCCCCAACAGCAGGAAAAAAGACTGAAAAGGTTATCCACAAAGATATTTCAGTTAAACAGAGGACTCCAGCACGAGTGCAAAGAAAAGTCTCGAGGCTTTCCTTCCTCCTAAGCCTTTGTTTCATATGGCTTCACTGTAACTGCCATTAAGTTGGGAGAGAGAGGCGTGGAGTAAAGAAATAAATGAAAGTTGATACTTCTATCCTGGAAAAAAAAAAATCTTTGAGGCATGATTTCTGGTACAAGAAGCTGCTTAGAAGCAAATCGACCCGAAGATTCTGTACTGCCTCAACCCCACAAGCCTGGCCTGAGTAAATAAGGAAAGCCATAAAATAATACCTGGGGCCATACAGTCCCCAAGGAGGGCATGCCCCCACCTCACGTATAGCCAGGGAAAGCACTGGCAGAGGGCTGAACCAGGGCATAAGGAGAACAAGGACAAGAGAATTTTTCCTAAACAGCAAAATTGGATCTCTTCTAGGTGCTTCCTTCACTACCAGAAAGGGAGTCTTCACGGTGTCCATCTAGCAGGATTCCATGATTGCTTTAGACATGACTGTACATGTTTCCCAATCTCCCTCTTCCAAAGTTTGTGTTGCAGTTTTCCTGTCCCCTCTGTCACTGTGTAGTGGGGTAATGGTGACGTGGCAACAACTTGGCTTTTAATTATAGGTTGCTGGATCGTGAGGAAATTCGTTCAGGCCAATTGAAGAAGACTGCGATCCAAATTTTCATATGGATGCCATAACTGGATAGGACTTCTTGTGGTCTCCCTTTGGGGAAGAGTGATTGTATTTGGTGACCAGAAAGACCAACTATAACAGAGATCTCTTGCTGTCTGCCAAAAGCCATTATTCTCTGCAGGCACACACCCCTTCCAATTCGGGAGTGGCCATACGACAAAGTTTTCTCCAATGTAATGTGACTGGAAGCAATGTGTACCACTTGGTGACTATGGGGTGGGACAGCACAAGAATGAAGAGCCTAGGCTCCTGAACACCAGCAATGAAAGACGACCATGTCCCTGACCTGAATATCTGCCCAGGACTGTCAGGTAAGCAAGAAATAAACTATCTGTGGGCGCGTGGGTGGCTCAGTTGGTTAAGCATTTGTCTTTGGCTCGGGTCATGATCTCAGGGTCCTGGGATCGAGCCCCACATCGGGCTCTCTGCTCCGTAGGAAGTCTGCTTCTCTCTCTCTCTCTCTCTCCCTCTGCCCCTCTCCACTGCTTGTTCTCTCTCTCTCTCAAATAAGTAAAATCTTTTAAACAAAAACAAAACAAAACAAAAAAGAAACAATTTTGATGAGTCACATTTTGGATCTGCTTGTTGCAGTAGACCCCATAAGTCATACAGTATACCCCATGAGATATACCCCATGAGTCATGCTTGTTCCACATGATTACATACTCATACAAATGATGTACATACTACATCCTTTAAATCACAATTATTAATGGTAACATACTAATCACCCTTTAACAAACCTTGCTTTTTTTCATTTAATGTCTTGGGAAGTGTTCCATATCAGTCCATTAAAAACTTCCTCATTTTTTCTTTACTTTCTTTTTCACTTCTTGATAGTGTATTTAACTATTTATTTAACCAGTTCCCAACTGATGGGCATTTAGGCTGTTTCTGGTCTTTTGTTAGACACTCTCATGCTCACGTTCAGCTGGTCCTCTGCAAATGCAAGATACAGGTCAGCCTCATGTACAGAATGCTCTAGTTTTACTCTCTGATGTGGGACTTAGCTTCTTTTAGCCAAATTGCAAAGCTAATATGTGACATTACTGATTCTCTATGGCACACTAGGATAAATTATGTATTACAAAATAAACTCAGGGATGCCTGGGTGGCTCAATGGGTTAAGCCACTGCTTTTGGCTCAGGTCATGATCCCAGGATCCTGGGATCGAGTCCCGCATCGGGCTCCTTGCTCAGCAGGGAGCCTGCTTCTCCCTCTGCCTCTGCCTGTCACTCTGCCTGCTTGTGCACTCGCTCGCCCTCTGACAAATAAATAAATAAAATCTTTTAAAAAAATAAATGGTTACAAGTGAAATACTGACACTACTGGAAGGAACGTGGCATGGTGGTCACCAGCATGAATTACAGTCAGACAGCCCTGGTTTCAAATCCCAGCCCTGCTCTCTATAACATAACTTTGGGCATGTTACTTAACTCCGGTGAGCATGTTATCTCATCTGTGAAATGGGCATTATTGTGAGGATTAAATGAGAAGGTAAGTGAAGCACTTAGCACATAATAACTATCAGTTAAGAAGTACTATAGATTTTTCCTTAATATAGCATTTTTTTTCTTTTTTTAAAAGATTTTATTTATTTATTTGACAGACAGAGATCACAAGTAGGTAGAGATGCAGGCAGAGAGAGAGAGGAGGATGCAGGCTCCCTGCTGAGCAGAGAGCCCGATGCAGGACTCGATCCCAGGACCCTGAGATCACGACCCGAGCTGAAGGCAGAGGCTTAACCCACTGAGCCACGCAGGCACCCCTAGCATTTTTTTCCTAATGACCAAAGACAACCAAAGTTAGACTGGACTCTGAGGTTAGGGCATCCATCGTAATTATCTTTATTTTTAAGATGGGAATTGTTTTTCAAAAGATTAAATCATTCAAATTTTTTCTTTTTTGAAATAATTTTTATTTTACAAATTTTTCTGTAATTTGGTAGTTACTTTTAGAATTCTACCACTGGCATCTTCCCAAGTCAGTAAAAATTATGGACTTCATTGTTTTTAATGGCTATACCCATTTTGGAGATAACTTTTCTTTTTCATAAGGACAAAGGCCTCAAATTTTGTGACTGTTCATGAGTTTCCAATCAAACAATTAGGATTCAACTGTATTGGGTCAGGGCTGATCCCATATTACAGGTCCAGGAAATTCAGTCATTGTCAATGTTGTCATTGATGTTAAAACAAATGACACAGAGACTGCTTTGGGGAGTGAGAAAGAATTGTAGAAAATGCATGCAAATGTAAATGCCATTCTCCTAGCACTTGAATTCCAGAAGTGAAACTGGATGGCTGAACTGTCCATATTAGGAAATGACTGGTTGCTTGATGAGCACATAGTTAAGCTCAGTAGTTTGCTTTTCAGGGGGGTGTGGGTGGCATGGAAGGGAATTGGTCAGGAGGATATTATTATTAGATCAGTTAGTTTTAGAACCACTCTATTCTCTTCCAGCATAATCTCAGTGCAGTTATAAGCATTATAAAATCAAACTTTCACTTCAGTTGGAGAGCCTGAAAACCCAGCTCAGTTGGGTTTTCTTTGTTTTTTAATGCAGAGGGCTTGAACTCACGACCCTGAAACCAAGCCCTAAGCTGAGAACAAGTTTGATGCTTAACCAACTGAGCCACCCAGGAGCGCCCCCAGCTCAGTTTTTTGTTGTTGTTGTTGTTGTTTTAAGATTTTATTTATTTATTTGACAGAGAGAGATCACAAGTAGACGGAGAGAGAGGCAGGCAGAGAGAGAGAGAGAGGGAAGCAGGCTCCCTGCTGAGCAGAGAGCCCGATGCAGGACTCGATCCCAGGACCCTGAGATCATGACCCAAGCCGAAGGCAGTGGCTTAACCCACTGAGCCACCCAGGTGCCCCCCAACTGCAGCAGGTGAAAATCCTATGTTAAGATTGGTTTGAATCAAAGCTTTCAACATATGCTCTTGCTATAAAGTAGTAAATGAAGGCACGGGATACAGATAAGCCCTTTCCACCTCTCTGGCACTGCATGTGGTTCACCTTAATAAAACACCAGGGGCTCCCTTTATACAATACTCAGTTTTCTTTAGCTAAGAATGAGGGCTAAGATAGCAGTAAGCGGGCACTGGGAACACGGCTGTGTCATGTGATTCATGGGGACAATAAAGATATGATGAGCCAGGCACCCAAACTCCTCAAGCCACACAAAGCCAAGTGCTTCCCACCCTATATTTGAGAAACTCCTTTCCTCCACCCCGTTTTTGGAAGCTTCTTTTTCACTGAAGTTTCTTTAGGATACTTCGCATCCTCTGAGCCCATGTTTCCAAAATACTTACTGTCCTAAATTCTCTATACTTTAGTCCTGAAATTGACAGTTGTGTTGTTGTTGTTTTTTAGTTCAGAGAGAACAAGAATCCTGGCCAACTTTATCAATAGAAAATGCATATTACTGTTCTTGATAAATCAACATTCAGTGTTGGTGCTTGGAAATAAATATTTTTTTTTGGTGGAGATAAAGCCCCCGGGCATGTGCAGGGGTCTGTGGACACATTATGGCAACTGGTTGGCTCCATGATTCTTCCAGCCAACCAAGCTCACTGCCAGCCCAGCTTCAACTCAGACTTCCTCTCCTCTTAGCCTCACCAGCACTTGACAGTGTCGAGCTTATCACAGCTCCACTGGGTGGGGAGCCAGATGGCTTCCAAAAAGCCCCGACCAGAGGCATAGACCTATGACCCAATGTTGCATTCTGGGACAGATGGCTCGAAACACTTCTGCTGCCTTTTGCTCTGACAGTCTGCGGGACCATTGAGTGCGAGAGCCATCAGAGAAATCTGGCTGGAGTTTGCAAAGACAGCTTTCAATAAACCATCAAGGAGAGTGAGACAATCTAAGGGTGAGTCAAAAGCAAGTCACTTTGGGATCAGTGAGTCACTTGTTAATTGCTTTAGAGGTTTGACTTGTTCTGTTCCTCAGTGACAGAACCATACAGTCAAGGCAGTCCATCAGGACGTTGGCCAATCCCAGAGCCACAGGCTGGAAAGGACCTTTGCAGTGAGAGTAGGTCGAAAGGGAATGTGGCAGGAGAGCAGCTACCTGCAAAAGAAGGCTGGCTACAGAAGAAGGGAGTCCCTGTAACTTTGAAGGCATTCTTCAAGCTCAACTTTGGGTCTCAGCCGTTGGGTGCTGACAGTTTTCCCAGGTTGACGGGCTTGTGGAAGCTCACATGTCAGGTAACTCAAGTCATCAGACACCAAGTAACAACTGCCTAATTCAAAATATGAACAGGGCAGTAGAAGAAAGGACTGAAGCATCAGCCTGACGGGCTTACCCTCCCTGCTCCATGGGAAGACACGCAGCACAGTGAAAAACCAGTCAGGCCGCAGGCAACATTACGGGTGCCTCCAGCTCCATGAAGAGGTCCCTTCAGGAATCTGTGGACTTGATCCACCACCTTTTATACCCCACCGGATGGTCACATTCCTTCTCTACATTTACTCGGCGAGGCTTTACACATGCTCAGAGAGGCTCCTGAGGCTATACCTTGACCTCAGGATAAGAGGAAACCCTAATCATCTGGTCACATTTTAATTTTCCATGGCATTAAAGGTTTAGTAACTGCAGGACAGTCCTTTCCTGACTTACGAGGCTAGTCAATCCTGCAAAACCTCTCATGGAACCAATGCAAGCTGAAAATGTCATCACCGGTAATTTCAATGGGAAAACATTTTTTGTTTCTTGAGTCCCCAAACTGATACTCATTCATGCTCAAACGTCAAATCTCATTGAGACAGACCCAATTACATGAATAATTAATACTGGCTATCATGAACGCAAATGGAAGCCATCTTTCTCTTAACTAGTTATGACTAAATTACATGATTATTCTATAATATGACCATTTCCCTGTTGTTTCTTAGTTTTTATGTCCTATACATGTAAGTTTAAATTTAAGACAAAACATACATACAAATGACACTCCATACTTACACAATTCAACCTTTAGTTTAAAAAAAAGAAAAAAAAATGAGCAATAGGGGCGCCCGGGTGGCTCAGTCATTAAGCATCTGCCTTAAGCTCAGGTCATGATCCCAGGGCTCTGGGATAGAGCCCCACATCGGGCTCCCTGCTCAGGAGGAAGCCTGGTTCTCCCTCTCCCACTCCCCCTGTTTATGTTACCTCTCTCGCTGTCTCTTTCTCTGTCAAATAAATAAATAAAATATTTAATAAATAAATAAATAGCAATAAAATCAGTGAAAACTACACAAATGATATTAGTTTTGTTGTTTTTTTTTTTTATCGTGCTGTATGACCTTTAATTAGGTATAAAGACTTCCAATCACGTCACCTAGGGACCATTCTACCCGCTGCTCTGTTTGGCCGCCAGTCTCTTGTCTCTCTCTTCAGCAATGGTGAGGCGGATACCCTTTCCACGGGGAAGAGAAATCCATGGTTTGTTGCCTTTGCCAATAACAAAAATGTTGGAGAGTCGGGTGGCAAAGCTGTTGCCATTGGCATCTTTCACGTGAACCACATCAAACGAACCAGGGTGTCTCTCTCTGTTGGTGATCACACCAATTCTTCCCAGGTTAGCACCCCCAGTCACCATACACAGATTACCAGTGTCAAACTTGATGAAATCAGTAATCTTTCCAGTTTCCAAATCAATCTGAATGGTGTCATTGACCTTGATGAGGGGATCAGGATAGCGGATGGTGCGAGCATCGTGAGTCACCAGATGGGGGATGCCTTTTGTCCCCACAAAGATCTTTCTCACTTTGCACAACTTGTACTTGGCCTCATCGAGTGTAATCCGATGAACAGCAAAGCGACCCTTGGTATCATAGATCAGACGGAAATTCTCTCCGGTCTTGTCAATGCTGATGACATCCATAAAACCAGCAGGGTATGTTATATCAGTTCGGACCTTGCCATCAATCTTAATAAAACGCTGCATACAGATCTTCTTTACTTCATCTCCTGTTAGGGCATACTTAAGTCTGTTCCTTAAGAAAATGATGAGAGGGAGACACTCTCTCAGCTTATGGGGACCAGTAGATGGGCGAGGAGCGAACACACCCGTCAGTTTATCCAGCATCCAATGCTTTGGAGCTGCTACACGCTTCAGATGTTTCTTGGGACCACGAGCCATGGCTGCGCTAGGAACGAAAAGAGGCAAATGATATTAGTTTTACTGAACAAGTTGAAATACAACGGACATGACATGTAAGATTACCCCTGCTGTAAATAAGCAAAACAGTGAGAAATCAGATGGGACAACATAAGATAACCTAGACTAGCCACGTGAAGGGGATGTATGGTGGCTCTCTTCTTTAGGTGCTAAGCAGCTCCAAGAAGTATATCCGACTAAATCCAGTCTATTAGATACAAAGAAATACCCTGGGTGTCATTTATCTTTTGCTGAAAAATTAACCCACCTCAAAATTTATTGCTTTAACTTTAGAACAATAAATATTATTTTTCACTGGTCTGTGGGTTTACTGGGGGTTTCTTTGGGTCTGGGCCAGCATAGCTGGACTTAGTCTACAGTGGCCTGGCTCACATGTCCAGGGCTTGGCAGGCTAATTGGTCTAAGGAGCCACACTCATATGTCTGGCAATGGGTTAGATGTCAGATGAGGTGTTGACATCCTTTCTCTCCTCACCCATCAGGTCAGCTGTGAGTTTTTCACAACGTGGCAGAAGAGTTCCCAGCAGCAAGAGAGAGCAAGCCACCATTTGTAAGCACTTTTTAAAGAATCTCTTTGTATCAGATTTGCTAATGTTCCATAGAACAAAGCAAGTCACATGGCTAAGCCTAGATTCAAAGGGAGGAGAGACTACATCTCTTGAGGGGAGAAGCTGGAAAATACCAAGGCTATTCTGTTCAATTCTATCATGGAAGCCAAAATAGAGAGATTGAATGATATTCCTTATAAACTGAATGGGTGATTTATCTCAGGGTTTAAACATATTTCCACTGGGGCGGGAGGAGACTTTTCTGTTTTAACGACTGAGGTCATCTAGTAAGGCTGCCATCTTGGGTCCACTACTGTACCCGAGGGAAAGAGTTAAAACCAAAGAGGAAGGCTACGGCTCTGCAGGCCACATGAAGAAATTTCAGTCTTGATCCCAAGAGCAACGGGACACCATAGAACATGTTAAGGAGAGATAAGATCACTTGGGCTATGGTGAGGATAGTAATTCTAGAAACTTTTCTGGAAAGGGGAATAGTGAGATAAGCCTTTCGTCATAGAATATGGGGTCAAGGGAAAGATTTTTTGTTTGTTTGTTTTAAAGCAAATATGGTTGAAACTAAAGCTTGATAGACTACTGATAGAATGATACAATACTGCAAGAGGTTAGAGGGAGAGCCCTGGGAACTGGGAAGGGAAACTCCAGCATGCATGAAATGTTTGGCTTACAAAAAATTATCATACAATAAAATTGACTGTATTTTGCTGTATCGTTCTCTGGGTTTCAGAAGAGTCCCATCTCCCCAAACCCTCCATTTTGCTATTTCTTTATACTCACTCCTTTACCCCTAACTACTGGCAACCACTGACTCATTCTCCATCACTACAGTGCTCATCTTCTCAAGAATGTCACTTTGAGATTAGCTTTTTTCATTCAGCAGAATGATTTTATTATTATGTTGGTATAATGCCAAGTTGTTGGGTATATCAATATTTCATTCTTTTATATTGCTGAGTAGTACCCCACTGGGGTCGGCTTCTGACAACATTCCCCAGCTGAGTATATGGTTTCACTATTCTACCAGTTATTCAGGCCAAAACCTTGGCTTCATCTTTGACTCGACTCTCTTCTTCAACCTACACATCCATCATTAAATCCTCAAGGCTGTACTTTCATAATTGACCTAGAATCTGACTTCTTAATACTTGCGCCGCTGTCATCAAGTTCAGGCCACCATCTTCCTTTGCCAGGGCAAGTGCTTCTACTCTTTCCCCTTGCCCTGCAGTCTGTTCTGCACACAACAGCTAGATTGAGCCTTTTAGAGATTTAGATCTAATCAGGCCACTCTTCTGCTCAAAACTCTCCAGTGGTTTCAGTGTTGACAATCCAGAGTTGTCACCATGGCCTAAAAGACCCACAGGATTGAGCCCCTAACTACCTCTCTGATGTCTTTTCTGTCACCATCCCCCTCACTCACTCTGTTTCAGCTCTAGGGGTCTCTTTGCTATCCCGTTAGTAAGCCAAGCATGCTCGTGCCTCAGAGAATTTGAACCTGCTGTGTCCTCTGTCTGGAACACTCCCTTCGTAGATATCCACATGGCTCAGCCCATCAAATCAATTCCAGTTTCTACTTATCAGTCCCTCTCTAATATCTAAAATAGCAGCTGACACCATTGTCTAACCCCTACTCTGCTTTGTTTTTTGTCATAGCACACATATATTTTTCTGTCTCTCAACACTAGAAAAATCTTTTAGGATGAGGACTTTGTTCACTGCTTAACAAGCACCTAAACAGGTGCCCTGCTTGGCATATAGAGAGAATTCAATGAATATTTTTTATTTAGTAAGTTATAGAAGGAAAAGACAGAATGGGAACACATGTTAATTTCTAGATCTTAGGACATTCTACATTTATTTCATTTTAATTTCAGTATAGTTATCATACAGCATTATATTAGTCTTGGGTATACAATACAGTGATTTCATAATTCTATACATCACCCAGTGCTCAAATGCACTCCTTAATCCCCATCATCTGTATCTTCCATCTCCCCACCCACCTCCCCTATGGTAACCATTAGTTTGTTCTCTATGGTTTTTGCTTTGGTTTGGTTTTTGGTTGTTTTTTTGGTTTGTTTGTTTAGATTTTATTTGACAGAGAGAGACAGTGAGAGAGGGAATACAAGCAGTGAGAAGCAGGAATCTAGGATCATGACCTGAGCAGAAGGCGGATGGTTAATGACTGAGCCACCCAGACACCTATTGTTTATTAAGTTCCACATGTGAGTGAAATCATATGGTATTTGTCTTCCTTTGCCTGACTTATTTCACATAGCATTATACTCTAATTCTATCCAAAGTGTTGCAAATGGCAAGATTTCATTCTTTTTTATGGTTAAATAATATCCATTGTGTATATATCACATCTTCTTTATACATTCTCCATTGATGGACACTCAGGCTATTTTTATAATAATCTGGCTATTGTAAATAATGCTGCAACAAATATAGGGGTGCATGTATTCTTTTTATTTAGTGTTTCTGTATTTGGGCAGTATAGGGCATTCTCATTTTTCTGTTACTTATTCAGTAAGATAATCAGGGGAAGGTGTATGGGAACTGTAGGGCTACAGATTTGCAGAGACAGTGAAAAGCAAGTTAACTAGAAAAATACTGCAATGAAATTTCCAGGCATTGTTCAGAGCCCATTTAAGGTTGAAATTAATAATTTAGTGATGCCAGTCTGTTCAGCAAGACAATTTTCTACAAGATACAGGCATGGAGAAGCATGTTGGTCCATCTAGGAGGGGAAACTTAGGTGGGGAAAAGAGTGGTGGGCAGGCTTAGGAGTAAGAGTAGGATTGTAATGGAATACCATCGTATTTAAAATGCATTAAGAGGGGAAGTGAAGGACGCCTGGATGGCTCTGTTGGTTAAGCAACTGCCTTCAGCTCAGGTCATGATCCTGGAGTCTCCCGATCAAGTCCCACTTCAGGCTCCCTGACTTTCTCCTCGGTCATGCTGTCTCACTCTCTCAAGTAAATTAAAAAAAAAAAAATTTTTTTAAAAGGAGGGGGTAGTGAAGAATGTGGACTAATGGGGGCTTTCAACGGATTAGAAGTACTTCTAAGCCTTTGAAAGTCCCCATTAATTAAAGTTTTAAAAAAGTTAAGTTCTTGAACAGTCAAGCTGAAAGGACATCAGGCTGTAACTGGGCAGAAGGATGTTCCAATTAGTAATCTGTGACGCGATAACGTTTCTGGTGACAAGGTCCAGGTTTTTATTTAAATTTGGGAGGCTGATGTAAGGGTCGCTAGAGATGAGGCCCAGACGGTAACCCGGCAGTTTGACTAAAATGATCAAGGTGGAAGCTAGAGGGGATAAAAGTAAGACAAGGAGCTGGACGAAGCAAGACGATCTGGAAGAGGCGGTTAAACAGGTGGCAAAATCTTAAAAGCGTTGGAGAAGCAAGGGTTTTTACAAGAGGTGGCCGCATTCGGTACATAGCTCCCCGACCTCCTGAACCTGAGGAGTGAGAATACTAATTCTCCAAGGGATGAAGTACCCTCGAGGGACAGCCAGGTCTCCGTCGGAGAAGTTCAGAGAAAACTGATCTGGAAGCGGGAATCTCGGAGAAAGAGCGATATGAGAGCAGTGAACTGGGAAGGGGACCGAAGCAGAAGAAAACACGGACACGCCTCGTCCCTAATTTACCTTCCTCCCAACCGGACGCTGCGCCACACCAAACCCGGCAACTAGAAAACAGGCTAAGAGTGGACGCCGACCGGCTCTTTCCAACTCCGCGCGGAAGTCCTCGCACCGGAACGCCGCGATGTCCGCGCTTTCCCATTGGCGGAAACTTCCGCCAGCGTCAGTCCGCTTCCGCCAACGACTCGATCGGGCGGGGCCGTCCCTCGAAGTCACTTCCGTTTGACCCCGCCCCTCGGTCCCTTTTTGGCCGCTTCCGGCCTTAGTCCCCGCCCCCTGTCCAATGTGGCCCCGCCCCCACCCCGCCCCGGGCTCACGGCTTCGGCCCCGCGGCGCCGCTTCCGGTGCGGGCCCCGCCCCGGCTGTGGCCCCCGGCTGCGGAGGAGTCCGAGACGCGGCTGCTGCGCCGGGGCCTGAGTAGTCGCCGCCACCCCCACGGGCGGATCCGGAGTGCCCTGCACAGGTAAGCCCCGTGGGGCCCGGCTCCCCCGTCGCGCGGGAGCGGGGGCTGTAGCAGGTGGAGGGGCCGGAGGGGAGGGGAGGCAGGTGTGTGGGGGGGAGACGCGAAGGCGCGGGCTGGCAGAGCACGGGGCCCGCGGAGGAAAAGTGAGAGCTCTGGGAGGAGAGCCGAAGCGCCCTGCAACCCTTAGGGTGACTTGAGATAAAGAGATGGGAAGAGTGAGGGCCCCCGGGAACTGAGAGGGCGAGGGTAGGTGGGGTTGGGGCGATCGAAGAAGAGCCAGCGGATTGGCTGGGAGGGCTTGATAGAGGTAAAAGTGATAAGGCGGGACTGGGGGGGGGGCGCGAAAGGGGGGGGGGGGGGGGGGGGGGCTGGCGTAACCGGGAAGGAGGTATGGGGCTTCAAGGGGACCGGGGCCAGAGGGATCCCGGAGCGAAGGTAGCGGGAATGGAAGGGGAGGCCGGGCTAAAAGCTTCAAGGAGCCCGTTGCGCCGGGCAGGGTGGTCCGAGAACTTTAGGGGAAATGGGGGAGGGGGCCGCGTGAAGGGATGAAGTGGTTTAGATTTCTGAGACACAAGTTTTCGAACCGTAGGCAAGTGGCATTGTTGTTTGGATCTTTCGGCTTAGGGACGGCGTAGATGGGCTCTTTTGGGGGAGGGTGTGTGTATTGAGTTGTGGAACTGAGTCATCTCAATCTTACTAAAGAGGCAGTGAGACGCCTCCCCCTCTGCTGGGGACAGCACACTGAGAAGATGGTGCCACTGGACAAGAAGCAGTTGTTCAAAGACTGGCAGGACTCAGTTGAAAAATGATTCCTCTTGTGATTGATTGCTTGTAATGATTATAAGGAAAATTAAAATGACCGCTGAATTATTTGCTTTATTCTTTTGTTTCATTTTTTTTACGCTAATTGTTTCTATCCTAAATGAATACTTTTGCCAGCTGGATTTAATGTGGGTGTAAATCTTTTCATGTTACACTATAAAAAGGGCTAAAGCAGAATGAAAGCAGTGCGACAGGCATAACTCACACTTTCTCAAGTGCCAAGAGAGGAAGTAAAGGCAGTAAGAGGCAAATTGGAATTTGAATCTTTCACAGATTCCAAAAGGCAAAAGCAGTGCTTCTCAGATGAACAGACAATGAGAATTTTTATCTTTACTTTTTGCCTAGCATTTAAAATTGCACCTTTTCTCCCTACCCATTAAAAGATTAGTAAATGCAAGCGGTTTTTATTGCTGGGGATGTGATTCCTTCCCCGTGAATTTTTGAAGATGCTGAAGACATGTAGTGTTTTTAATCTTTATACTCAGTTCTAAAACATTGAAACAATGCAAATATCAAGTCTCGACCTGTGCAGTGGAGCTTCTTTCAGGTGATGACAACATAGCACACCATGTTGCAAGTCCTGTTCACCTAAAATTTGCCCATGCATAGTAATCCATTCAGTTATGGAGACTTGCTGAGGAAACATAACTCAAGTAAGGTTTGTTGGGGCTGGAGCCCTGGAGAGGAGGAAGGGAAAGGAGGAGCTAGAGTGGGAAGAGGGTGTGAAAGGGGGCTGTGTTTGGAGACTGATTGGTATAAGAATGCTGATAAACCTGCCCCCAGAATACTTTTGGCCTGAAAGCCTTTTCTGTTTGCGTTTGTCCTAGACTATCATAGTAGAAGTGAATCAGAAGGAAAAGGGCTGTGAAGAGATTTACTTGGCTGTTTATGAAAAAGAGGTATTAGCTTGTTGTTTAGACAATATTGATATCTGTTTCAGTTTAATTAACTTTAAAATCTCCAGAGGAATCCCCCCCCCGTTTGTTTTTTGAGTGACCACTGCAATTTGAAACTCTTGCCTCCTTGCATGTTTCTTTCATGTTGTTGAAATTGGATTCTTTTTGAGGCCGTAATGTACAGTTAGCGGGGCTCAGCCTACTTGAAAAGCAGGCCGGCAATTCGATCTGGGAAAATCTGAAAAGTTTAAACCTAAGAGCAGTTTGCTGTGTTCTGCTTTTGTAAGAGCGAACTCATTCTGTCTGCCTGATAGCTCTGTGTCTAGCTAGGACGGTACTTTCTTTCTCTGATGGGCCTGGGAACATAAGCCTCATTCTCTCTTTTGTAGGCAGGCTCTTCTTTCCTTCATTATTGTGATTTTTCATATTCACAACCTTTGTGCAGTGCAAACCTGGTTGCCTTTTCAGTAATAAAGAGGCCAGCGTTTGATAATGTCAAGATCAGGACACAGAGGTTCACAGGCTAGATGCCATCAGGATGTACTGATTTTTAAACCCACAGCTGTCCACCATTGTTGAGACTCATCCCACATTTCCTCTCTTAAATCCTGTTCTTCACACTGTTCCCTACCACTCCCCCTCCCTGCCCCCCACCCTTCCTCCTCCTAGAACCCGGGCTTTAGAAGCATATATTTAGTGTTCAGAACACCAACCCTTTACCAGAAAAAAGAAAGTCTTTTAATACCTGTTTTACTATTGTTTTTTTCCCCCTTGTTTCTTCTTCTTTGTGGTTTCTGTTAATCACTTAAGGTTTAGACCCAGTGTGCCGGCCAGGCTGTCCCCAGCTTCAGAGCCATGCCAGTCGGCGGCTGAAGCTTGAGGCAGCGATGGAGCCCCTGGCACGACAGAAGCAGCCGCGGCAGCCACCGCCACAGCAGGCCCCACAACTGGCGCCTCTGCAGATGGATGCCAGAGAGAAACAGGGACAGCAGATGAGAGAAGCCCCATTCTTGTATGCCCAGAAGCTCGTCGCACAGCAGACTCTCCTTTCTGCGCCCCCCGGGAGGCCATCTGGCAGCCCTACCCTGGGCCCCCTGGCCAGAGGGCCACCGGCCGCTGCCGTGGCCCGAGTTTTTGAACAGAGCAACGTGAACTCCGAGCCTGAGGAGGAGGAGGGAGGTCTGGAAGATGAGGATGGGGATGATGAAGTTGCAGAGGTGGCTGAGAAAGAGGCCCAGGCCGCGTCCAAGTATTTCCATGTGCAGAAAGTGGCTCGCCAGGACCCCAGAGCAGTGCCTGGATCTGGTCTGCTTCCAGCACCAGCACTCCCACTGCGTGGCCAGCAAGCTAAAGAAGACCATACCAAAGATGCTTCCAAGGCCCCACCTTCGGTCTCCACAGCTGGGCAGCCGAGCTGGAATCTGGATGAGCAGCTCAAGCAGGTCAGTCTTCATGGTGCAGGGGGTCATTTGTTCTTCCTAAAGGCTGGGCGAGAAGAGTCCTGCCAGGGCCAGCTTCTCTGCCAGTCCGCACCTTCTCACCCCACCTCTGTGACCCGACAGCCTAGCCATGAATAGACTTTGAATTTCTTTTCTCATACTTGTTTTCTTGATTACAGCACTGAAATGTGCAGGTTACTAGTCCTAATATAGATTGTTTCAAATGGGATGTGAAAGAATGTCAGTACAGTCTTTTTTTTTTTTTTTTTTTTAAAGGAAGGATGAGGTTGCAACAGTGTTATGCGGGATATCTAAAAATGCAATGTGTGACTCTAATTACAGTTCTTTTAGTGAAAGAACAATCTTGCCTAAGACCGTTCCTTAGCTCCAGGCTAAACCAGGATCATGCTCTTTAAGGACAGTTTTGTTGTTTTGCAGTTACATATAGCTGACAAGAAGTGCTTGCGTTGTGTATATTTTCCAACAAAGAACATTACAGACATTTCACTTCACCCTTACACCATCCCCTTTGAAAGAGGAAGGGGTAGGGGCGCCTGGGTGGCTCAGTGGGTTAAAGCCTCTGCCTTTAAGAGAGAAACAGGGACAGCAGGTCATGATCCCAGGGTCCTGGGATTGAGCCCTGCATCAGGCGCTCTGCTCGGCAGGGAGCCGGCTTCCCCCTCTCCCTCTGCTTGCCTCTCTGGCTACTTGTGATCTCTCTGTGTCAAATGAATAAATAAAATCTTTAAAAGAAAAAAAAGAAGAAGAAAGAGGAAGGGGTAGACCTCAAAATTCCCAGCTTAACCAAGGCCAGCTTAATTGGTTTTCAAACATAGGTGAGCATCACAGTCCTCCCGAGAGCTTTAAAAAATACAGATTCTAAGGTCTTAAAGAATTATATTGGGGTGGAGCCTAAGGAATCTGTGTTCTTAACCAGGCCTTTGGTTTCTAATTGCTCTTTCCCTTTCTGACCTGCTGTGCAGTTTTTCCTCACACAGAGAGCCGGGAGTGCTGCTGATGGGTTGTTCCAGGTTAAGTGACTCATTGATGCTGAGACAGGGAGCTCATGACAAAGCTGGTAGTACCTGGATACTTCCTATAAATACAGGCTCTTCAGTGGCCCAGTGGTGCTCTTTGGAAATCCGTTGTGAAGAGCTGTGGGTTTTCACAGGGCGACTGAGAAGTCATCTAAGAAAGGTCCTTTGGAGCCTGAAAAATCAGCGTCTTTGTAGAAAGGAGCCCTGTGTAGTTGATCAGAGTTTTAGCGCAGCGGTATTTGCAGTGGATTCCAGAGCTTGCAAAGTGGGGTTCAGTTCCCATCTCTTCCAGTTATTACCCTTGTGATCTTTCCGGAGGGCTGTCAGTCTCTCTGAGCATGAGTCTTTCATCCCTGAAGTGAAAATGATGAAGTGTGCCTCTCCCAGGGATGGTGAGTGGTCTGACTGAGCTAATGTGTGGTCGGTCTTCGTGCTCCCTGTGCTCCTCTCTGCTCAGAGCACCATCCTCTGCTGCAGCCCCACAGATGGGACGGGCTGGGCTCAGAAGCAGGCAGAAGATGCTGAAGTGCCCTGGGGTTTTCCCTCGGCTTGCCCCGCGGTAGTGGCTGGGCTGGGACTTGGATCGGAGAGTCCCAGCTTCCACGACAGCAGCAGCCTGGCCGCCAGCCCAGACCCGCCTCCTGGCTGATTGCTTTAGTTTAGCAAAACATCTGTGAGTTGCCTGCAGCCCCCGCGCTGCCTTGTGGCTGGCAGAGTTCCATGCCGGCCGCTGAGTCAGCTCATAGTGGGATCCCGCCCTGACAGCACTGGGAAAGTTCAGGCCCGAGGCGGCTGGGCTGCCCCCGCCTTGGCAGCTGGCCAGCCTCTGCGTGTGTGCGGTCGTTCCTAGAAAGTGCAGCCGCGTGCGAGGAACAAGTGGAGCTCCAGAGCCTGTCTGTCTTCAGGAAGTGCAGCAGGTGTTGAGGTCAAGCCATTAGAGCTTTGAAAAAAGAGACTCTTCAGAAGCGGCGTGTGCACACACACTCGAGTGCACAGTGGCAGGCACCCAGCGCCGGGTTCTGGGCGAGTTGGCCCCATGACTACACAGCTCAGTGCTCAGGCGCTGGCTGCTGGTTTCTGAAACCCTTTGAGTTCATTTTAAGTTTCTGAGGTGTACCCACTAATTATAGACTGCCTGGCAGAACACCTGCCAGAATGTTTTATAAACACCAGCAGAGCTGAGACCGAATCTCACACCCTAAATTCCCCTTTGCCTTGGATTTGGAGATTGAGAACTGGGTTAGGGGGTCATTGGGTAATGGTGACTTTGAAATCTCTGATGCGCCCCTCCTTTTCCTTTTGAATTTAGTTTTACAAAATCGCTTTGGCCTATGTGCACCTCCTTTGTCTAATCCCATCTTTAAAGCAGTAAATAAAGGGCTCCTAGGTGCCTCAGTCGGTTAAGCATCTGCCTTGGACTCAGGTCATGATCCCAGGGTCCGGGGATACAGCCCCCTATCAGTCTGCCTCTCCCCTTCTTCTCCCTTCCCCGTGCTGGTGCTCTCCTGTGTTCTCTGCTCTCTCACACTCTCAGTGAATGAGTAAAATCTTCAAAAAAAAAAAAAAAGGAGCAAACAATATGCTTAGGGATTTTAAAAAAACCTTTTTTTGAAGTTGTGTGTATGAAGTGGGGCTGAAAAAATACCCCTGGAGAGAGCCTGTAGAAACCATTACAGACCATGAAACTAGCTTTTGTATTGTTGACAGTCTTTTGTTTCTTATGCAGTTAACTTGTAGAGAGCAGAAATGGAGTATTCCTTGCTCCAGCAACAGTTACAACGATCTTCTGCAGGTAATACAAAATGATCTCACTGTCAGTGTGTTGCGGTGTCCATTTTGTTTTTTTATATAACAGACTTTTACAGAAGCTTCTTTGGGCCAGGCCTGAGCCCCATGGACTAAGGAACTCACAGTCTAAGTAGCAGCCGTGTGGAAACCTTAAGGGGCATTGGGTCTCATTGGGTCTTGGGTTGCAGTAATTTCACTCTATCCTGAGTCAGATGAAGCCCAGATGCCCAGCCCTAGCTATGCTGCAGATACTTTCTTTTTTCCTTTTTTTAAAAGATATGTATTTGTTTATTTGAGAGAGAGAGAAGGAGCATGAGCTGGGGGGAGAGGGAGAAGCAAACTCCCCTCTGAGCAGGGAGCCCAATGCAGGGCTTAATCCTAAGACCCCAGGATCACAACCTGAGCCAAAGGCAGATGCTTAACCCACTGAGCCACCTAGGCAGCCTATGCTGCAGATATTTTAAAATAAGTTTTTGTTTCAGACATTCATATATCAAAGTAAAACATTAATTTTGTCTACAGCATAGCTAACATAGCTTGGTCAACTAATAGGAATTCTCAATATTTTGTAAGACTTGGGCAGGGTGTGGGTGCAGGTCAGCAGGCATCTGCCAACCAAAAAGCAAAATTTAAAAAGCTTAAGGACTCTACAGATAACCTTTTGTTTTGTAATCCCTTTCTTAGAACATGTGAAGTCAAAGTAATTTTATGGATTCTCTTTAAAGAAACTCTTAGAAAATAATTGCTTCTTAAGGCCCGGATCGTTAAGACAGAGTATAGTGTTCTCTGACACCAGAGTGATGGGAAGATGGATAATGCCATCGAGCCAGGCATTCTAAAGCCCATCAGATTTCGATGGGCAGAGTAAATAATTGTAAAACAAGGCAACAGACAAAGAACTGAGTGTCCTTTCTCTCGAGGGAGATCAGTAGAGCCCTGTCAGCATACAACCAAGTGGGGGGTTGTTGCTGGCCTGTTAGGGGTGGTTTTCTGTCCTCCTGGGAAGAGGATAGTTCAGGCAATACAGGCTTTGTCTGTCTTGAGCCTTTTAGTGGAGCCAGCTTTTTAGAAGGGTGTAGACTCCCTCCCAGAGAATAGAAAGATGAGCAATAGCTTGATAGGCATGGGAGAGCCAAAGTGTGTATGTTTGATTTTTTGCATACTTGGGCGTCTCCTCGGTCACTGAGTGTGGGAAGGAGGAAGGATGGCTGACTGCTTGGCCTCTGGAATCTATTAGCAAGAGTTTCTCTAAGTAGTAAGGTGCCGTTTCTTGGGGCTAGTCCAACTTTTCTTGGTTCATATTCCATGTCTTTGGAACATTTGTTGCTTTTTGTAAAGATTGTGTGAACTATTGCCTGAATAAAAATAAAGTCATAAACTTTCCTCAGTTTCTTTGTAGGTCTGTCTTGCATGTCCTTAGCTTCTATGGTGGAATCGAATCAGTGGTTCTGAGTTGAGGTTGATCTCCCCACCCTCCCAGCTACCCACCCTGCTCCCAGCTGTTGTTTGGCAGTGTCAGGAGACATGTTTGCTTGTTGAGACTGTGGTGGGGGAGATACGCTACTGGCGTGTAGTGAGTAGAGGATCTACTGGTAAACATCCTGTCCCACACAGGACAGGCCCCCACAACAAAAGAATTACCTGATCCAAAATGTCAGTAGTGCCGTGTTGAGAAAGCCAGCTGTACATTGTGTAATTAGAAAAAGAACATATGCCATCCTTTCATCAGACACTGCCCTAGACTCTGTTCCTTTGTATTTCAGTCTTGGTCACTGAAGAGTTTGGCAACCTTGAGTTTTCGTCACATCTGCTTTCAATATCTGTGAACTCAATATCTTGAGTTCATGTCTTTCCCCATAGTCACCTGGGTGACCAGTCTGTCACTTAGGAGAGGATTGGGACCTAGAACTTGTGCTCTCTCATTTGGCTCAACCAATGGTGCTTCCAGCATAGCATTCCACGATGTCTAAGATGTCTGTGGTGATTTGTGACATAGCTTGGTTGCCCTTTTAGACATTAACCCCAAAAAGTTAAGGCATAAATCCTCAGCAAATGTGTTAATTAGTAACAGATTTAATTATTAAATCAACATTGGTTTTGGAGCCAGAAGATGTGGATTTAGATCCTAGCTCCACTGTCTGCTCGCTATAGTACTCAGGACAGGTGTCCTGACCTGGCACTCTGAACCTGTACTTGCATGTATCTCAGAGGATGGAAATCATAGTCTCCCACTGTGCTCAGGGAGCAACTGTAAAGTTGTTACCAAGGTGGAGGAAGAGTACAAGTATGAAACATCTTTGTAAATTTATACCATCATACAAAGGCTGAGTCAGATTGGCGTTAATGCTGAAATACTTTTTGAAGTGGTAATTGTTCAGTCTTTACTACTTTTGTAGGTAAGATGCTCCATAAATCCTAGACACTGCTCTGAAACAGTTCCTCTTCAAGTTTCGCAGAGCTGTGACCAAACTCTCTTATTTCCAGAATTCTCTGAAACATTTCAGGATTATGTGAGCTGAAACCACTGCCTTTTTTTTTAAGTCAACACTTTAAAAGCTGCTTCTTTCCACGTTAAAATAGGGCTATGTGCTTGTTTCTTCTTTAGGTAGAACTAAGCTTTATTTACAATGAATTCTTTTTTTTTTTTTATAAAGATTTTATTATTTATTTGAGAGAGAGAGAGAGGACATGAGCAGGAAGAGGAGCAGAGCTCCTCCCCACTGGAGCCCGATGTGGGGCTGGATGCCAGGACCCCAAGGTCACAACCTGAGCTAAAGGCAGATGCTTAACCAACTGAGCCACCAGGCGCCCCGAATTTACATTGGATTCCTATAAATACATGGTCTTGACTTAACTGAGGTCCTTACCCTTCTTACCAAACATGATCCCACCACACACATCTGAGATCCCATCCCCCTCCTAATTTTCAGGGACTTGCTCCATCAGAGAAAGGCCTATTTCCCTGATTCTTCAGACCCACTGGCTTCTGAAGCTCCACCTTCATACATGTTCTGCTGTCTCCCACATTTTTAATGTTTTTTTTAAAGGTTTTATTTATTTGAGAGAGAGAATGAGAGACAGAGAGCATGAAAGGTGGGGGAGGATCAGAGGGAGAAGCAGACTCCCTGCTGATCAGAGAGCCCGGTGTGGGACTCCATCCCAGGACCCCAGGATCATGACCTGAGCCACCAAGATGCCCTGTCTCCCACATTTAAAAACAACAACAACAACAAAAAGACTCCTTTAATCCATAAATCTGTTTGGGTCATTTGTTACAAGGGAATTAGGAGTCATTTTTTAAGAAACTTTCCCTGGTGGACACATCTCCTTCCGGGTTAGTTCCCGTTGTTCCCCCAGCGGAGCCTCTCAGAGGCACTGTCTGCACTCTCTACCGCCACTTTGTCACCTCCAGCTCGCTCCTCAGCTCACTTCAGTCTAGACTCTGACTCTTGCATGTTCCTGACGTTCCTCTTGGTGAGGCCTCCCAGTGACCACCATGTGGCCGAGCCCCGCCTACCCTCACCTCACTTGATTTCTCAGGGGTATTGAATACAGTAGACCCCTCTCCTTGAAACATTCTCTTCCTTTGCTTTCTGTACCCCCTCCGTTGCCTTATTTTCCTTTCTCTGTCTCTTCTGCCTGACCACTAGAACCCCAAGTTCCCCAGGGTTTAGTCTCCAACTGTCTTCTCTTTATCTCCCTCCCCGGGCAATTCTGTTCAGTCTCATGGTTTTAAATACTATCCACAAGGCTTTCGCTCCAGTATGCATTGTTCGAGCCCGCTCAGATATTTTACTGGCATCTCAAGTTTAACACATACAAACCTAAACTCCCTTACAATTACTTCCTCCTTTATTTCTCCATCTCTGTAAAGGACATTTCTGTCCATTTAGTGGTTCATACCAGAAGCCTTAGAGTTAACTGTCTCTCATACCACCTACTCTATCACTCCATCTGGTGGTGTCCAGTCTTCACCAGGTCTTATCATTTCCCCCATTTTTTTTTTAATTTTTTAAAAAAGATTTTACTTATTTATTTAACAGAGATCACAAGTAGGCAGAGAGGCAGGCAGAGAGAGAGAGGAGGAAGAGAGAGAGAGCCTGAGCAGAGAGCCTGATGTGGGGCTCCATCCCAGGACCCTGGGAACATGTCCTGAGCCGAAGGCAGAGGCTTTAACCCACTGAGCCACCCAGGCACCCCCTTTTCCCCCATTTAAGTGTCTAGAATTCTGCCCCATCTCTCCTCCACTGTCATCTACCTAAACCAAGCTACCTACCTCCTGCTGGCGCTATCAACAAGTGTCTGTGTCTTCCCTCCCCCATTCTAATCCATTCTCTACACAGTAGCTAGAATGATCTTCTAAAACACAAATCAGATATGTCACTCCTTTAATGCCATCCAAGTATGATGTCAGTTGCTCTGATTGTAAAAGTCAAAATCTGCAAAATCTGATCCCTTCCTGTTTGTCAGCCTTATTTTTGCAAACATCCTCACCTATCACTGTACCCTGTACTACGCCAGCCACCCTGGCCCTTTCACATGTTGGTCCTGCCTAGAACACCACTCTAGGCTAACTCTGTCCCGCCTTCGGTTCTCCCCGGAAACATCACAAACATCACTCCCTCAGTGCCACTGCCTTCACCTTTAGTGCAGATGAGGTTATATCCTGTCAATGAACATTATCCTTTTATATTTGTGTGATTGTTTGGTTTGGTATCTGATTCCTGTACTAGATCGTAAACTCTAAGAGAACAGGGACCCTTCTGCCTTGCTTATCATGTATTCTGGTGCCCAGCAGAGTGATGGCAGGTGGTATTTGTGTCTTCCACTGTCTTTTACTTTCCCCTGTTTTTGTTTCTGTCATTTAACGCAAATGGCATCATTTCATTTTTTAAAGCAGTCTTAGATTCACAGCAAAACTGATCGATTTCCCACACCACCCCTGCCCCAACCTATGCGCGGACTCCCCCATTATCAAAAGCCCCCACTAGTGGGGTCCATCTGTTGCAATCGATGAACCTGCACTGACACATCATTATCACCCAAAGTCTATAGTTTATCTTAGGGTTCACTCTTGGTGTTGTATGTTCTGTGGGTTTTGACAAACGTGTAGTGCCATATATCCACCATTGTAGGATCGTACAGAGTAGTCTCACTGCCCTAAAAATCCTCTGTGCTCCACCTCTTCATCTCACCTTCCCCTTCAACCTCTGGCAACCCCTGACATTTTTTTTTTCTTTTTATTGTCTCCATAGTTTTACCTTCTTCAGAATACCATATAGTTAGAATCATGTAGTATATAGCCTTTTCAGATTGGCTTCTTTCACTTAATAATATACATTTAAGATTCCTCCATGTCATTTCATGGCTTGGTAGCTCATTTCTTTTTAGCTTTGAATAATTTTCCATTATTATACCACAGGTTTTTTTTTGTTTTTTTTTTTTAAGATTTTATTTATTTATTTGACAGAAAGAAATTACAAGTACACTGAGAGGCAGGCAGAGAGAGAGAGAGAGAGAAGGAAGCAGGCTCCCTGCTGAGCAGAGAGCCCGATGCGGGACTTGATCCCAGGACCCTGAGATCATGACCTGAGCCGAAGGCAGCGGCTTAACCCACTGAGCCACCCAGGCGCCCCTATACCACAGTTTTTTTATCTGTTCACCTACTGAAGGGCATTTTCGTTGCTTTGGGAATATGAATAAACCTGCTATAAAAATCTGGGTACAGGTTTTTCAGCTCATTTGGGTGAATACCAAGGAACACAACTGCTGGATTATGTTAAGAGTATGATTAGTGTTATAGGAAGCTGCTAAACTGTCTTCCAAAGTGGCTGTACCATTTTGCATTCCCACCAACAATGAGTTAGTGTTCCACATCCTTGCCAGCATTTGGTGGTAGTGGTAGTAATGTTTGGTATTCCGGCCTTTTTTTTTTAAATTGAAATTATCATTGAGATAATTATAGATTCACTTGCTGTTATTTTTTTTTAAAGATTTTATTTATTTATTTGACAGAGAGAGATCACAAGTAGGCAGAGAGGCAGGCAGAGAGAGAGAGAAGAGGAAGCAGACTCCCTGCTGAGCAGAGAGCCCGATGCGGGACCCGATCCCAGGACCCCAAGATCATGACCTGAGCCGAAGGCAGTGGCTCAACCCACTGAGCCACCCAGGCACCCTCACTTGCTGTTATAAAGAGAATAATTCAGAGAGGTCCCCATACACTTTGCCCAGTTTTCCCCAATGGTAACTTTTATTTATTCTTATTTTGGTTTTTTTTAAGATTTTATTTATTTGACAAAGAGAGCGCATGAGCAGGGGGGAGGGGCAGAGGAGAGGGAGAAACAGACTCCCCTGCTGAGGGGGGAGGGAGCCTGACTCAGGGCTTCATCCCAGAACCTTGAGACCATGACCTGGGCCAAAGTGTCAGACACTTAACTGACTGAGCCACCCAGGTGCCTCCAGTGGTAACATTTTATAAAACTATAATATCACAACCTGGAGATCGGTGTCATTATCTACTGATCCTGTTTAAATTTTCCAAACTTTACTTGTATATTTAGTTGTATGTTTAATATATCTTCTGAAATTCTTGTTACTTAATAAATGCATTAGAAGCTGTAGCTTTCTCTCAAGGTCACACTTTTGCTGGACACCACAAATATTGGTATGTAACTTTTCATTGGTTAGTACTAAACATTTCATTATTTTAGTTGTCATTGCTTCTTTAATCCATGGATTATTCAGAATGTTTCTTAATTGCCAGATATGTGGGTTTTTAAAATATATTCATTTATAGCTTTATAATTAACCTCTAACCATTGTGGTTAGAGAGCTGGTATGATAATAATTTCCTGGAATTCGTTAAGATGTCCTTTGTGTTGGCTTTATATATGATGAGTTTCTATAAATTCTCCATGTGTGCTTGGAAAGAATTAAATTTTCCTTTTGATAGATGTGGGGTTTGTGTATCTGTCTGTTGGATCAAGCGTATTATTAGCTGTATTAATCAAATCTTCCTTATCCTTACAAAGTTTTGTTTGTGTAATCAGTTTCAAAGAGAGCTGAATTAAAGTATTCCAAGGTAGGATTGGCTTTCTTTTGATGAGTGTTAGTACTTTTTTTTTCTTATACATTCCACTCTTTATATCTTAAAATCACAAATAAAAGACTTACAATCTCTGCCTTTTTATTAAATTAATTTAATCCATGTAGTTAATTAGGATTGGTGGTACATGTGGGTCTATTTCTGCCTTCTGGCTCTGGATTTTCAGTTTGACTGAGGGTTCTCTTTGCTTCTTGTTTTGTCCTCTCCTGTCTTTTGTTCATTTGATTGAGGTTTTTTTGTTTTGTTTTGTTTTTTAATTCAGCCTTTGTCTCCTCTGCTGGTTTAGAAGTTACATTTCTGTTTCTGTTCTTTTCTTGGTTACATTTAGATTTTTACCTTGCATTCTTGACTTTCAAACAATAGTAGAGATTCTAGTTTTAACTTCTGCTCCACTCCCATCTTCCAGTCTGTTGTGGCCAGTATTTTAGTTCCAGTTTGTTCTAACCCCTCCCCCAAATTAGTTTTTTCCCCTAATACTAATGGCAAGTCTTTAGATTTCTCAACAGGTGTATCTGGTTTTTTTGTTTGTTTGTTTCTTTCTTTCTTTTTTCTCTCCATGACTTCCTACAGCCCACTCTCTCCTTTTAGGCTTGGTCTTTATACTTTTTTACAAACTCTTTTAGCAGAGATTTATATACAGTAAACTTTAGTCTTGGTATGTCTGAAGAAAGTTTTTAAAATTATATCTTTATTTTTCTTTATTTTTGTATAATTGATCATAGCTTTTAATTCTAGATTGACACTGATTTTCTTTTTCTTTTCTCTCTCTTTTTTTTAAAGATTTTATTTATTTATTTGACAGATAGAGATCACAAGCAGGCAGAAAGGCAGGCAGAGAGAGAGGGAGAAGCAGGCTCCCTGCCAAGCAGAGAGCCCAATGTGGGGCTCCATCCCAGGACCCTGAGATCATGACCTGAGCCGAAGGCAGAGGCTTAACCCACTGAACCACCCAGGCGCCCCTTCTTTTCTCTCTCTCTCTCTCTCTTTTTTTTTTTTAAGATTTTATTTATTCATTTGAGAGAGAATGAGCGAGAGAGAGCATGAGAGAGGAGAAGGTCAGAGGGAGAAGCAGACTCCCCAAGGAGCTGAGAGCCCTATGTGGGTCTTGATCCCCGAAGTCAGGGATCATGACCTGAGCCGAAGGCAGTCACTCAACCAAGTGAGCCACCCAGGTGCCCTTCTTTTCTCTTTTTTAAGTAGGATCCATATCCAGTGTGGAGCCCAACACAGGACTTGAACTCAAAACAGAGTCAGATGCCCAACTTACTGAGCCACGCAGGCACACCCCCTCCCCGCTTTTTTTTTACGTGGACTCTGATTTTTCTTAACATTTTGATGATGTGATTTCATCTCTCCTAGCTGCTCTTTTGCTGTTGTTAAGTCTGTTGTCTAATTGTCACTTTTATGAATGCTTTTTCTCTCTTGTGACTTTTAAGATTTTCCTTTTTGACTCTTGTTATTTTGCACTTGCACTTCTGTATTCTAGGTTTGGACTTACTTTTATTTGTTCCAGTTGGGCCTTGTTCTGCTTGTTCAACCTGACCTGAGTCTTTTTTTTTTCTTTGGCTCCTCTTTTTCTTTTTTCTTTCCCCCTGATCCTCTCATTCATTCTTCTCTGTATCTTTTATAGCCTTATCTCTCTCTGTCATCCCCCTGCATTCTGGAATATTTTCACATTCCATTTCCCAATCTTGAATTCTCTCTTCTGCTCTGTCTCCCCTGCTCAATAACTTAAAAAATTGTTTATCTTAATATTGTGTTTAATTTCTGTACTTTTTTTTTTAAACTTTTTAAAAATCTGCCTGTTTTTACCAATTGGTATTCCTTCCTTTAAGGTCTTTGAACATCTTTAACTTTTTAAAAACTATACTACGGAACTGTTAGAACTTTTTATTATGGACATCTGTAGCGTACAAAAGAGAGGATGGTAACGAGCTGCCTGTGTCCTTTACTCAGCTTTCAACAATTACCAACATTCTGCCATTCTTTAAACATGCTTATGTTAGAGATGCTTTTAGATGATTCTCTTATCATTCTTGGAGTGTAGGTTCATGTCATGTTACTCTCCCATGTGGTGGTTTATTACCTCTTGTGGTGTTTTTGTTTTTCCAGCATAAGCTCATTTTGAGTTAGGATTTGGTTCCATGGGAGTCCCATGTGCTAGATTATGGAAGCATTCCTAAGGGGAGTTTTGTCTGCTCCTCCACGGGGGCCCTGCAAGTTTAGCTGGTTGTCATCGTTTTGGAGTGTTATGAATTTGGAGTCTCCGTATGTGCCTGGTGAGAACCTGGGCTTCTGTCTCTCACGGACCCTGTTTTTCCATGAGGGCCATGACAAACAGCCAAGTTCCTTATTTTTCCAGGCCAGAGGGCAGTTTTTAAAGCCCCAGTTAATGGGAGATGGAAGTGTAGTTCTTCTGGCCCTGACTTTATGCATTTATCTCAGTGCTGGGTCCTGGCATGCAGGGCACCTGCAGCCTGGACGCCTCCCTCTTGGGATTAAATCCACCATCCTCAGGCCTCAGATGTTAAGAACCGTATCCAGGTCCTTCTCCCTTGAGTCCTACAGCTTTGGCACCTGCTCATCGATGGTTAATTCCTTCTTGTTTCTAGCCCTGAGGACTCTGCTTTCTGTCTTGGTTTTAAGCTTAGCTATATGTGTAAGGAGTGTGGAGTGCTGGATTTTTTTTTTTTTTAAGATTTTACTTATTTATCTGACAGAGATCACAAATAGGCAGAGAGGCAGGCAGAGAGAGAGGGGGAAGCAGGCTCCCCGCTGAGCAGAGAGCCCGATGTGGGGCTCGATCCCAAGACCCTGCGATCATGACCCCATCCGAAGGCAGAGGCTTACCCCACTGAGCCACCCAGGCGCCCCTGCTGGATTTTTTCTAGCATTTCTGAATGAGGTTTTCTTTGGAGAGGGAAGGGAGCAGTGGACTTCATATCAGCCTGTCCTCGGTCATGGTTTTGTTTGCTGGGTTTTTTTTGTTTTTTATTTTTTTTTAATATTTTATTTATTTATTTGACAGACAGAGATCACAAGTAGGCAGAGAGGCAGGCAAAGAGAGAGAGATTGGGAAGCAGGCTTCCCGCTGAGCAGAGAGCCCAATGCGGGGCTCGAGCCCAGGATCCCAGGATCACGACCTGAGCCAAAGGCAGAGGCTTTAACCCACTGAGCCACCCAGGCGTCCCAACTCCTGTTTTTGATTTTTTTTTTTTAAGATTTTATTTATTTATTTGACAGACAGAGATCACAAGTAGGCAGAGAGGCAGACAGAGAGAGAGAGAGAGAGAGAGAGAGAGAGAGGAGGAAGCAGGCTCCCTGCTGAGCAGAGAGCCTGTCTCAGGGCTCTATCCCAGGACCCCCGGGATCTTGACCTGAGCCACAGGCAGAGGCTTTAACCGACTGAGCCACCCAGGCGCCCCCTGTTTTTTATTTTAATAGCTTAGGCTTTTGACCTCTTGTGTGCCAGGTACTTGCCTTATTTCCCTGAGTTGTGTGAGGCACGCCCTGATATTATCACCCTTTATGTGTTTATTTTACAGATGAGGAAAGAACTGTGTTCCTTATGATCTCAGAGTTGGGAAGCTGGGCTATTAACCCAGGGGGTCTGACTTCAGCCGCCAGGCTTTGCCACCTCCTGTGTTCCCTGTCGCTCCATTCCAGATAGAGCAGGGCAAGGATAATCTTTTTTTTAATACTCACATTACTCTAAAAGTAACTTTGATTTCTTTTTTCTCATTGTCAGAGTAATTCAGACTTATTTTAGGAAACACGAAAAATAAAAACATTTGTAAAAGAGAAAATATAATCACCATAACCACGTAACTTAGATGTAACTGTAAATATTTTCTTGTGCAGTTGACCCTTGAGCAACATGGGTTTGAACTGGTTGGGTCCGTTGATATGTGTATTTTTCCCCGAAAAAAAAAAGTACAGTACTGCAGATATGTTTTCTCTTCCTGTGATTTTCTTAAATAACTGTTTCTATTTTTTAGTTCAGTTTTCTGTAAAAATACAGCATATTATATATATATACACATACACACACACACACACACATAATATGTGTTAATTGTATGTTATCAGTAAGACTTCTTGTCAACAGTAGGCTATTGGTAGTTAAGCTTTTTGGGAATCAAAAGTTACACTGAGATTCTGCACTGTATGTGAGGTCAGCACTCCTCATTCCTAATCCTGGTGTTGTTCAGGGGTCAACTGTATTTCCTTTGCGTTAAAAAAAAAAAAAATGCCTGTAGGAGCACCTGGGTGGCTCAGTTGGTTGAGCATCAGAGCCTTGGTTTCAGCTTGAGTCATGATCTCAGGTCCTTGGATCAAACCCCAGCTCAGGGCTCTGAACTCAGCAGGAAGTCTGCTTGAGATTCTCTCTGTCCTGCCCCTCTCCCGCAGGCCCTCCTCACAGTGCGTGTTTGCACTCTCTCTCAAATAGATATATAAATCTTTTTTAAAAATGCCTGTGATTTAAAAAAAAAAAATGCCTGTGATTTTATGCCCAACTTTTGTCACCTAGTAGACCATGAGTAATTTTTATCATTAAAATATATTATAAAGAATTATTTTAAATGTTTAATATTTTTAAAACATATTACAGAAGTTAAATTAACTTCAATAATTTTAGAAATATAGAAATGTATAAAGTAAAGACCTGACTTCCAGTTGGTCATTGTTGTTAACACTTGGTACTCTGTGTCTTTTCAGAACTTTCTTCTTTACAAATGCATTGTGCTTGTTTTTAACAAAAATAGGAACTCTACATGTTATTCTGTAAGGTACTGTTTTACTCAGTATTATGGCTGTCTTTCCCTGTGTGTTCATAATGAGCTACATACTAATATTTTTATAAGCATTTATCTCAGAATTATATAAGTAATATGAATAGATGCTCAGGAAAATTTAAGCCACATAGGAAGACACAGAATAAAAATTCCTAGTTTGAAAAAATACAGTGTCCTGGGGCACCTGGGTGGCTCAGTCGGTTAAGCTTCTGCCTTCAGCTCAGGTCATGATCTCAGGGTCCTCATCGGGCTCCCTGCTCAGCAGAGAGCCTGCTTCTCCCTTTCCCTCTCCCTCTGCCTGCTGCTTCCCTACTTGTACTCTCTCTCTCTCTGTCAAAAAAATAAATAAAATCTTTAAATACATGTATATACACACACTCATATATATGTATATATTGTTCTGTTGCATACTCTGCTCTCTTCCATCCCACCCCACCCTGACTGGCAGGAGGCTAACCTTTCTGGCTAGCCAGCCATTTGGCATGAATCAGCCTGTAGGGCTTTTCCTATATGTTTACTTACTTAACTGTATAGTTGCAGAATGTGTTAGGGAAGAGAGAGAGTGTGTGTTTGTGTGTGGTGTGTGTTTAGTATAAATTAAACTATCTTTGTAAATGCTGTGTAACCCTCTACACTGTGTCTGCATTTCTGTGGTAGGTGAGATTATCCTAGAGATTGTGTTTGTTGTATCAGAGGGTATATGTATATTATATTATCTTTTCCTGTTTGCCTTTTTATTTGTTCTTGTCTTATCCTGCTTGTGGCCTTTTTTTTCCCTTTCTTTTTTTTAATTATAAAAACCAGATGAGATTACCCTCCTAACAAAACTTTAAGTGTGCAGCACACATTAACTATAAACAATGTTGTCCAGAAGATCTCTAGCACTTTTTCAACTTGCATGATGGAAGCTTAAACCCTTTGAACAGCCACTCTTCATCTCCCTTCCCTGCCAGACCACAGTGACCACCATCCCCCTTTCTGCTTTGGTGAGTTTGACTATTTTAGTTACGTTATGTAAGTGGAATCATGCAGTATCTGTCCTTCTGTGACTGGCTTAGTTCACTTTCATTACATTTAACTTTTTATTGAGAGATTTACATTATTTAACATAATGCTCTCCAGGTTCATCCATGTTACCACATCTTATCCTGTAGGATTTTCTTCTTTTTAGTGACTCAGTAGTAGTCTGCAACTGAGTAGAGTTGACACACAGTGTTACATTAGTTTCGGGTGTACAACAGAGTGATTGCACAAGTCTCCACTTTATGCTGTGCGCACAGCAAGTGTAGCTCCCGTCGGTCACTATGCAACACTGTTACAATATCATCCACTAGCTTCTCCCTACTACACCTTTTATCCCCATGATTTACTCATTCCATAACTAGAAACCTTTCTTCCCCTCACCCCTTCACCCATTTTGCCCAACCTCCTATCTCCCTCCCCTCTTGCAAAATCAGTTCATTCTTCTCAGTTCACTCATTGATGGGTCTGTTTCTGCTTTTTCTTTGTTTCTTTTGTGTATGCATTTGTTTTTTAGATTCCACATATAAGTGAAATCGTATGGGTCTTGTCTTTCTCTCTCTGACTTATTTCACTTAGCATTACAGCCTCTAGGTCCGTCCATATCGTTGCAAATAGCAAGATATTACTCTTTTTTATGGCTGAATGATAGTCTTCTTCGTGTGTGTGTGTGTGTGTGTGTGTGTGTGTGTGTGTACACTACATCTTCTTTATTCATTCAGTCTGTCAGTGGGCTTTTAAGTTGCTTCCATATCTTGGCTCTTGTAAATAATAAATAATACTGCAGTAAATATAGGAGGGCATGTATCTTTTCGAATTAGTGTTTTCATTGACTTTGGGTAAATACCCAGTAGCGGAATTACTAGATCATACAGTATTTCTATCTTTAATTTTTTTTAAGAGTTTATTTATTTATTTGACAGACAGAGATCACAAGCAGGTAGAGAGGCAGGGGTGGCTCAGTCCCAGGATCCTGAGATTATGACCTGAGCCTAAGGCAGAGGCTTACCCACTGAGCCACTCAGGCGCCCCTCTCTATTCTTTAATTTTTTAAGGAACCTCCTTACTGATGTGGCTATACCAGTTTGCATTCCTTCCCACAAACAGTGCACCAGGGTTACTTTTTCAGCAACACTTGTTATTTCTTGTCTTTTTTTTTTTTTTTAAGATTTTTATTTTTAGGTAATCTCTACATTCAACATGGAGCTTGAACACACAGCCCAAGTTCCACTCACACACTCACGTGTTCCACTGACTGAGCCAGCCAGGCGCTCCTTGTCTTTTTGATTCTGACCATTTTAACAGGTGTAAGATGATAGTGTGGTTTTGATTTGCATGTCCCTGGTGGTCAGTGGTGTGGAGCATCTTTTCCTGTGTCTGTTGGCCATCTGTACATCTTTGGGAAAATGTCTATTCAGGTCTTCTGCCCATTTTCAACTCAGACTGTTTGAGGCTTGGGGGGTGTTGAATTGTATAAGCTCCATATATATATTTTGGATATTCTTTATTGAATATGTCATTTGCAAATATCTTATCCCATTCAGTAGGTGGTCTTTTGTTGATGGTTTCCTTTGCTGTGCAGAAGTTTTTTAAATTTTGGTATAACTCCAATAGTTTATTTTTGCTTTTGTTTCCCTTGCTTATTTAGACATGTCTAGAAAATGTTGCTAGGGCCAATGTGAAATAAATTATTGCCTGTGTTTTCTTCCAGGATTTTTATTGTTGGAGATCTCACATTTAGGTCTTTAATCCATGTTAAGTTTATTTTTTTGTTTGGTGCGAGAAAGTGGTCCAGTTCCATTCTTTTGCATGCTTTTTGCTTTTTGCATGCTGTCCAGTTTTCCCAACACTACTTATTGAAGAGACTGTCTTTTCCCCATTGTGTATTCTTTCCTCCTTTGTTATAGATTAATTGACCATATAAACATGAGTTTATTTCTGGTTTACCACATCTTTGTTATTCATTCATCCGTCAATGAACACTTAGGTTGATTCCATATCTTGATTATTGTGAACCATGCTGCAGTGAGCATGAGAGTGAAAATAACTCTTCAAGATCCTGATTCTTGGGGCGCCTGGGTGGCTCAGTTGGTTAAGCATCTACCTTCAGCTCAGGTCACGATCCCAGGGTCCTGGGATCGAGCCCTGCTTTGGGCTCCCTGATCAGTAGGGAACCTGCTTCTCCCCCTCCCACTGCCTCTTCCCCTGCTTGTACTCTCTGTCTCTGTCAGATAAATAAATAAAATATTTTTTTTAAAAAAGATCCTGATTCTTTTGGATAAATATTCAGAATTAGGATTACTGTATAATATGGTAGTTCTGTTTTTTTATTTTTTCAGAAACCTCCATACTGTTCTCCATATTGGCTGTACCATTTTACATTCCTACTAACAGTGCACAAAGATTCCAGTTTCTCCACATCCTCTCCAATACTTGTTATTTTATGTTTGCTCTAATAGTGGCCATCCTGACAGATGTGGGGTAATATCTTACTGGTTTTGATTTGCATTTCTCTAATGATGAGTGTTGTTGAGCATCTTTTCATGTGTCTGTTGGCCATTTGTATGTCTTCTTTGAAGAAGTGTTTATTCAAGTCTTTGCCCCCTTTGTAATTGGTTTATTTGGGGTTTTTTTGGCCATAAGTTGTAGGAGTTTCTTTTTTTTTTTTTTTTTTTTGATATTTATTTATTTAAGGAGGGATGGGGAGAGGTGTAGAGGGTAAGGAAGAGGGAGAGAAGCAGACTCCCTGCTCAGCATGGAGCCCAACATGGGGCTGTGTCTCATGACCCCAAGATTATGACCTGAACCGAAATCAAGAGTTGGGTGCTTAACCAAATGAGCCACCCAGGCGCCTGTAGGAGTTTCTTGGATATTAACCCTTTTAGATATTAACCCTTAATCAGATATATGATTTGCACATATTTTCTTCCTTTCTGTCTGTTGCCTCTTGCTATGTTGACTGTTCCCTTGGCTGTGCAAAAGCTTTTTATTTTGTTAGTCCCATTTGTCTTTTTACTGTGGTTGCATGTGTCCTATCCAAGAAATCATTGCCAAGACTAACGTCACAAAGCTTCCATCCTATATTTTCTAACAGGAACTTTATAGTTTCTTTAAGTCTTTTATGTATGGTATAAGCTAAGAGTCCATTTTCGTTCCATGCAGGTAAATATTTGGTTCTCCCAGCACCATTTGTTGCAGAGACTACCCTTTCCCTTTGTGTATTCTCGGTACTCTTTCAAAGATCAGTTAACCATATGTGTGCTCGTTATTTCTGGACTCTGTTCTGTTCCCTTGCTCTATAATTTATTTGTCTTTATGCGAATACCATAGTGTTTTGGTCACTGTGGTTTTGTTATTTTTTTTTTTTTTTAAGATTCTTATTTATTTATTTGACAGACAGAGATCACAAGTAAGCAGAGAGGCAGGCAGAGAGGGAAGGCAGGGGAAGCAGGCTCCCATCCCAGCACCCTGAGACCATGACCTGAGCCGAGGCAGAGGCTTTAACCCACTGAGCCACCCAGGCACCCCAGTTATGTGATGTGTTTTGAAACGAGGAAGGGTGAGGCCTCAGCTTTGTTCTTTCTTCTAAGATTGGTTCAGCTATTCAAGGTCCTTTGTGGTTCTATATGAATTCTGGAGTTGTTCTTTCTATTTCTGTTTTTAAAATGCCACTGGGATTTTGGTGGGGGTTGATTGAACCTATAGATCTCTTTGGGTAGTATGGACATTCTAACAGTGCTAAGTCTTCCCATCCATAACCATGGAATGTCTTTCCATTTTTTTGGTATCTTCTTTAATTTCTTTCAGCAGTATTATAGTTTTCAGTATACAGGTCTTTCACCTCCTTGGTTAGGTTTATTCCTGAGTATTTTATTTGTTTGATGCTATTGAATATGGGATTGTGTTTCTTAATTTACTTCTTGGAAATTCCTTGTTAGTGTATGGTGATACAACTGATTTTTTTTTTTTAAGAGTTTATTTATTTATTTATTTATTTGAGAGAGAGGGAGAATGAAAGGGGAGAGGTCAGAGGAAGAAGCAGACTCCCCACTGAGCAGGGAGCCCAATGCAGGGCATGATCCCAGGACTCTGGGATCATGACATGAGCTGAATGCAGATATCTAATGAATGACTGAGTCACCCAGGTGCTCCACCTCTTAGTTCTAATGGTTTTTTGTGTGTGTGGGGGATCTTTAGAGTTTTTACATATGAGATTATGTCATCTGCGAATAGAGATAATTTTATTTCTTCCTCTCTAGTGTGGATGCTTTTTATTTCTTTTTCTTGCCTAGTTGTTCCAGCTTGGACTTCTGGTACTGTGTTGAATAGAAATGGCAAGAATAGGCATCCTTGCCTTGTTCCTGACCCTAGAGGAAAAGCCTTTAGTTTTTCACCATTGAGTATGGTGTTAGGTATGGGCTTTTCATTCATGGCCTTTAAAATGTTGAGGTAATTTGTAATTTACTCTGTTCCTAGTTTATTGAGTATCTTTGTCATGAAAGGACTTAAATTTTGTCAGATTTTTTCCTGCATCTATTGAGATAATCATATGATTTTTATCCTTCCATCTGTTAATGTGGTTTATCCCATTGATTGATTTTTGTGTGTTGAATCATCCTTATATCCCATGTCATGAATCCCATTTGGTCACAGTATATGCTTCTTTTAATGTGCTGTTGATTGTGGTTTGCCAGTGTTTTATGAAGGATTTTGCATCTGTATTCATCAGGTAGTTTTCTTGTAGTGTCATTTTCAGGCTTTGTTATCTGAGTAATGCTGAGCTCATAAAATGAATTCGGAAGTATTCCTTCCTCTTTAAGATTTTAGAAGAGTTTGGGAAGGATTGGATGTTAATTTTTTAAATATTTGGTAGAATTTACTTGCGAAGCCATCTGGTTCCAGGCTTTTCTTTGTTGGAAGGTTTTGGATTCTGATTCAGTCTTCTTACTGGTTATAGGTCTGTTCAGATTTTCTATTTCTTCCTAATTCACTCTTGGTTGGGGGTCAGTTTCTAAGAATTTATACATTCCCTCTAAATTAAGTTTTTTGCATGTAATTGTTCAGAGTAGCTTCTTATATAACCATTGCAGTATCTTTCTTTCATCTCTGAATTTAAACAAATATGAATCTTCTCTTTTTTTTCTTAGTTTAGCCCGAGGTTTGACAGTTTTGTTACCTTTTCAAAAAACCAACTGTTAGGGGCACCTGGGTAGTTCAGAGGGTTAAAGCCTCTGCCTTCAGCCCAGTTCATGATCCCAGGGTCCTGGGATCGAGCCCCGCATCGGGCTCTCTGCTCAGCAGGGAGCCTGTTTCCTCCTCTCTCTCTCTCTCTCTCTCTCTCTCTCTCTGCCTGCCTCTCCGCCTACGTGTGATCTCTCTGTGTCAAATAAACAAAATCTTAAAAAAAAAAAAAAAAACACCTGTTAGTTTTGTTGATGTTGTTTTTCTAGTGCCTGTCATATTTATTTCTGTTCTAATTTTGATTATTTCCTTCCTTCGTCTAACTTTGGGCTTAGTTTGTTCTTCCTTGTCTAGTTCTTTGATATGTAGAGTTAGGTCGTTTGACATTTTCTTTTTTAATGTAGGTGTTTACTGCTGTAAACGTCCTTCTTAGTCCTGCTTTTGCTATATTCCATGAGTTTGGTTTGTTGTCTTTTGTTGACTTAACCCATTTGTCTATTCTGTTACCTTATTTTATTGAGCTGTAAAAGCTCTTGCACATGGGCTTTTTGTCTTTTTTTTTTTTTTTAAGATTTTATTTATTTATTTGACAGACAGAGATCACAAGTAGGCAGAGAGGCAGGCAGAGAGAGAGGAGGAAGCAGGCTCCCCACTGAGCACAGAGCCCCATGTGGGGCTCGATGCCAGGACCCTGGGATCATGACCTGAGCTGAAGGCAGAGGCGTTAAGCCACTGAGCGCCCCAGGTGCTCCAAGGCTTTTTGTCTTTTATGTGGCAAGAATTTTTCACAGTTGCTGGTCTTTCATATTTTAATTCTTTCATCATGTAGGAGTTTAAATTTTGATGTAGCTAAATCAATTGATCTTTCCTTTCTTGGTTTCTCTCATATTTAAAAAGGTCCCCTCTCCCCAGGGCTATAAATATATATTATTATAATTTTATGATTACATTTTTATATGTAGATCTTCACTACATCTGGATTAATGGGAAGGATGTGAAGTAGGGACCCAGTGGTTCACAAAAGCAGGGCTTTCTGTGATTGGCTGGGAGGTGTTCTGTCCCCACAGATAGCACCTTCACGTGTTGCCTGTTGGCCTTAATGTCAGGTAGCTGGGCTGTTTCTAATTTTTTGCTGTTATAAATCTCTCCTGTATTTCTAGTCATTTCCTTAGGGTAGATTCATAGGACAGAATTACAAGATCAGGAGGAGACGGGACAGTGACGCAGTTACAAGCAGAGTTGTGTTTACCTCTCAACACCTCTGTTCAGTTGCTTTGCAGCCTTCTGCCAGGTGTTCCCTCATGCCTTCCTTGTGCTTTAGTTTTTTGGTTTGAAAAATGGGTGTCTTTATAGTAGCCCTTCAGAACTGTGCTGAGGTTTAAATGTTTAATACACTTGAAATACTGAAACAGGGCGTGGCATATAAAAGTTCTCAATTATGATCTGTTGTTCCTGCTGCTGTTTTTATAAGGATGGGCATTTTGAGGCAAGTGACTCTCTGGAAAGATACACCAATTTTACATTTCCATTATGGGAGTATGGGAGATCCCACTCCCCCAACCCTTGTTACCATTGAATCTTATCATTTTTCAAAGCTTGGTTAATTTGTAAAATTGAATATGCATGAGGGCTCTCTCACTCTCCCTCCCTCCCTCTCTCTCTCTTTTCTTTTTAATATATAATTTTCTATTACCCTTTTGAACCTTAAAATTAAACTGCTGTCTTTAGGAAATGGTTTCTGTTGCCTTCTGGGTCCCTTTAATAGAACCGTATTTTTAGAACTCGAAGCCCACCTTCTTTTAAGTATTTGCTTTCCCCCAATTCATCACTTGGTCATCCTCCTGAGTTTATGCTCGGAGCTTGTTCTTTGGGTACTGACATTCATTTGGGTTGTGAGTTGAGCCCCACGTTGTGTGTAGAGATGAGTTAAAAATTAAACCCTTTGTTTAAAAAAGTGTATTTGTGGTGGCATGGTTGGTTAAGTGTCCTACTCTTGGTTTCAGCTCAGGTCGTGATCTTGTGGTCCTGGGATCAAGCCCTGTCGGGCTCAGCAGGGATACTGCTTCAGATTCTCTCTCCCTTTCTCTCTCTCTCTGCTCCCCTCTCCCATGCACCCTTGCTCCTTCTCTCCCTCTCTCTGTCTCTCAGAAATAAATAATTCTTTTATAAAAATATAGCTTGAAAAAAAAAGTTTTGTGAATTTTCTTGAAACAAGTTTCTGAAGCACTGACTTCGGGCAAGTTTCCTAACCTCAGACCTCAGTTTCCCCTTCTGTCAGATGAAGGTCAGATGAGGTGGTCTCCTCAGCTGTCCGCCGCTGGCCCTCAGAGTTCCGTGGGGTTAAATGGAGGGCCGTGGGAGTTCAGGGGCAGGTAGCTCACAGGGTGGAGTGAGCAGGGCTGCCTACTGGAATTCTGCTGGGAGCAGGAGCTGGGATTTTGCTCTGTGGCGGACTTAGACTTGGCTGGGCCAGTCGGTAGACAACACTTCACCAACACTGCACTTTAGTTTTTCTTCCTCCTTTTGTAGCAACTCTCCATTTCTGGGCAGTGTTCTTGTTTATGGCTGGGAGGGACTGTGTGTCTAGACAGGGAAGGTAGGACTGCTGTCCTCCCCGGACCCCCACACTTCCTCCTTTCTACTGCCTAATCAGAAAAGTGTCCCTTCGCTCTTTTTCCAAGCCACCGACTTTGAATTGAGCTTTGCTGCTTGTAAGGGGGTAGAGGAGTGCTTTCTGGTTCCTGCTAAAGTTACCTGACAGCGGAAGGTGTGCATCTGATAATTATAACTCTGTGCTTCCAAGGCCGGAGCCATTTAGCTAAGAGCAGTAATCCTGATCTTATCAGGAGGGTTTTGTAGTCCAACAGTGTTGCTTATAACAATATCTGTTTTACTTCCTGGGGCTCCGGTCGCCTTTTAGGATTCTTCTATAATCCTGCCCATTAGCCCCTTGTGCATGTCTCATTACCTCCTGGAATTGGTTAAAAGTGGTGGGAGGGCAAAGATGTTTTTCTTTCCTTCCTACCAAGATCTGGGAATTGGACTTTGAACATTACAGCGTCATCAGCCTGGCCAGCATCAGAGCAGTCACAGTATTGTAGAGGTGATGCCTAAAGTAGAGCCTGGGTCTAGCCAAAGAGAAGGTAGTTTATGGGTTGCTTATTTTTAAAAAGTTACAGTAGTAACAACAGCAATATTCAGCCCAAATACTTGGGTTACATTTTATATTTCAAAGCAATTAAATAGGTGCTCCCTTCGGCAGCACATATACTCAAAGCAATTAAATAGTATCTATGAGTTTGAGATCAGCCCCTTTGAAGTCTAGTTCCTTTGCTAATGACTACTTTGAGATTCAGGCCCCAGGAATTTGCCCAGATCCTTAATCTTGGGGTTCAGAATCTATTAGATTATAGAGTAGAGAGAACAGAAACAAATTACTGTTCTGTGTTTTCCGAGAATACTCAAGAATCTCTATAAGGGTTGTCAGTATGCGTGATGGTGTTTAGAGGTTTAAGAATACAGGGAGCCCAAGTGAGGAGTTGGAAGCTTAGCCTCTGTACTTTCAGTCTGAAGGAAAGGGTTAACACTTGCCTTGGGGAGGAGTGAGGAATGGGAACTAAAATTGCTTTGGACATCTGAGCTGTGCTTTAATAAGATATTCCAGGTGGTCAAGGAGTAATCCTAAAATAGCCTAGATACTTAATTGCTTTTAAAGTCAGGCGCTCCTGTCTCTGGGGAGGTACGGCTCTAAGGAATGTAGTGTTGGCTCCTAAGATCTTGGAGGCGTGGTCTGGTTGTGCCTTTTTTTTTTTCCCTTCCTTTCCCCAAATCCCAGTAAAAAAAAGGCCCAACATAGCCTTCTTGGGTCAGGAAACACTGGTTGGATTTCTCCCTTTCTCCTCCCTAGAAACTTGGCTCTTGCCACTGCCAGGTACCATAACCTGGCTTCTTCCAGGGTTGTGGGATATTTTCTCTCCCTCCCTTTCTCAGACCAGAGACAGTAGTCTGTTTTCATTAGTGCTCAAAGGCCTCCTGCTTGGTTCCTTGCCCAGCGTCTCTCCCTTTCCATCAGAAGGTACCTTTCTCATTATGAGATTCACATTCATCCTCTTTCTCTTTTCGGCCTCTTAGTACGATCCTGTCATTTCTCTCTGGTCCTGCTGCCCCCTGTCCCACCCTGGATTCTGCATGGCTTCGGCACAGCCAGCCAGTGCCGGTGCTGGCTTTCCCTCTCTGGTCTTCTGTGCAGTGTACAAAAGTAGTATGTCGCATTGCAAGCCATTATTGAGAGCCATTCAAAGTAACTGTTGTTAAATGAAGAGTCATACTGCTCCCATACTGGAAAGACTACATATTGTGAAGGTGTTAGTTCACGAAATTGTTCTATCATTTCATTGCAATCCAGATTTTTTTCACTGGAGGCAAGGGAGAGGCAGGAGAGCAAGTGATGGGGCTTCACAGATGAGTCAAAGTTAATCTAGAAAAAATCAGCCATTTTCTTTTAATCATCTTTCTTTCCATTAAGATCCACAAGGTCAGAGGTTCGTAACTGGCTTGTTCTTTTTTCCCTCAGAACCCTTCACAGTATCTAGTATATCCTAGGTGATCAAATAAATATATGTGAATGAATATAAAGAAAAGTTGAAAAGTGAAAATCTCATTTTCAATGGGATTTAATCCATTTAATCTTAATGCAAATGGTATCCACATACTTTTGTATATTTGGATTCTATTCTCTATTCTATTCTCTCTAAAGTAGGTCATTAAAATCATCTAAAACACTGGTTTAATTATTTATTTTTCTGTTCAGAAAACATCCACTGCCTCCCTCTGTTCACAGTTCAGAGTTTAAATTTTCTCATGGTATTCAAGGCATCTCACAGCCTGTTTCCACCTCAGCCACTCAGACTCTCCCGCATCCTCCCTGCCAAAACACGCCCTGTTTATCCCCCCATTCCATGCTCATTTACACTGTAAATCTCCCCTCAGCCCATTCTTCCAGGCGGGCTTTATCTCCACCTCTGAGCCGCCCTCCTTTCTTCCACCTCCTGGGCACTTTTTTTCGGCACTTTGGCTTGCTCTATTAAATGCTGTGTGTGTCTAGCTTGTTTTTCCAACCATGTGGTAAAACTCCCAGTGGGGAGAATCACTTTTTGGGGGGTGGGGGTATTCTCAGCAGCTTGCACAAGGCTCTACCTGGTGTGGATTCTCAGGAAATCAGTGTTGAATGAATTTGTCACAGGGTCTTTGCTTCTCAGAACAGAAAGGGCCCCTAGAGGCCCTCTCCTCCAGCCCGGTCTCATGTTGGACTCCACAGCGTGATATCCCAGACAGATGGCCTTCTAGGGACAGGAACCTGCCCCCCCACCTCCTGAGAAGGCCCCCTTCATCCCTGAACTGTTCGGATCGTTAGAGAAGTCCTTCTTCTGTCCACTTGAAATTGTCCTCCTGGCGAATTCTGCCCCATGACTCTAGTTCTGTCTTCCAGGGCTTTACAGAGAGAAGGAAAAACAGGACAAAACAAAACAAAAAAAACACCCTTCTTCTACAAAGGTAGCTTTTTAAATTTTTAAAGGAGTGAATACATTTCCCCTCTGTCTTCTTGATCTTCCAGGGTTGAGGTATTGAGGAAGCACTATGTTAATTTTGAGAAGCTGTCAGGTTAGACTGATATATTGTTTTCAAAGGCCTTTTATGAGCGAGTTGTAGTGCTAGGTGCCATATTCCACCAGTCCTCCCAGAGGCAAAACCTACTTATCTCTCTGTCTCTTTCCCCTGATGCCCTGGCTCTGGGGGAAGCGGGGTGGGGGGGTGGGGTGGCGGGGTGGGGGGGTGGGGTGGCGGGGTGGGGGATCCTGCCCCAGATGTTCTGTTCTGGAAGTAGTGGTGAAAGGTTAACAATTTTTATTCCAGTACCCCCCAGCACCCTAGATAAGTCTCCGCTGATGATGTGTGAAGGCTGGTTTCCTGCTTGGCTGGCCCTCCCAGATGTCACCAATGAGATGAATCAGGGAATAAAAGAATCTTCCTATGAGAGGAACCCCGAGGGCCATGACTTGGCATTGCAGGCATTCTGTAGCCAGGAGGATTTTCTTCTCCTCCCTCTCTCCTTTCCTGATGTCCCTGCGAGAACACCTTGTGCTCTTCTTTCTGCCCACCAGGCAGAGCAGTGTTAACAGAGAGAGCCAGACCTGGGTTCGTTATATGCTGTGCTGCCACCTGGAAGCTCTGTGACCCCTGGCCAGTTAAGCAGTTTGCTCTTTGAGCCTCTGTTCTCCCACCTCTAAATCATAGTTCAGTGAGAAAAGGCCTGCTAAGCCCCTGGCCCAGCCCTTGCTGCACAGGAGATACACAGACATCAGCTTGCTGCTCCCCTCTCTCCTTCCCCCAGCCTTCTTTTGCTGCCATTTTTGAGGGATTTAAAGGCACGACACTGTGGCTTCCCTGGGGGAAAGAAGCTGAATATAGACATAGTAGCCAAAGCTAGTCTTGGGTTGGTATTTGGGAACAAACTGTCAGTTTCCTGTGAGCTCCTGGCGAGATCAAAGCGGTTAAGAGAGTTCTCAAGTAGGAGAGGCTGGGAAGGTTGTAAATGGCCGTCAGTGAGCACTGGCTGCTGCTGGCCTCCCTGTCACAGAGCCTGTTCCCCTGGGCCGTAAACTGAAATGTTTTTCTTGGGGACCCCTCGACAGTGTTGAGCTGGCTCCCTTTGGACGTGTGTTCCCCACACTCACGTCTACCGCTCCCCAGTTGCCTCCCTACCATGGTCTGCATTGGCCACACTTGGCATCCAAGAAATAAATCATCCCTCGGCTTCCAGCAGTCACACCCACAGCCTGGGGATAGGCTAAGAAACCAGCGCACAAACTCCAGGTGCCTAAGGGGGCTGTGTTCTGCAGTAGTTGGTCAGAGCGAAGAACCGAGAAGATAGCCGTGGAAGCCTGTAGTCCTCCCTGTGAAAAGGGGGAGAACTGAGGCGTTGTAGGGTTGGAGATCGCTGCCTTTCAGTATACCTGTCTGCACTTTCTATGTGCTGGGGCCTGGGGATACCCCGATGGGCATGGACAGGGGACAGAGGCAGGGGTACAAGTCGCCAGCACACCAGGTGACAGCCCAGAGGAGAAAGGCGTGGATTCTGCCCAGTGGCAGAGGCGGGAGGCTTCCTGTGGGGGGGAGGCAACATTCCAGCAGGACTGTAAAGGGTGGGCAGGTCCAGGAATTACTCTCACTTCAGCTAGAAAATCCTGTGAAGCAGGGTTTAACTGCCCCAAGACAAAGAGAATAATGCACAGAGAGTGGACATTTCCCCACCAACCCCAGCTGAGTATTTTAGATGAAGTAATGGCCCATCCTTTCCTTGGACAAAAGAGAACACCTCCACTCATGGGAAACTCTTGCCCTGTGTTTTCTTTAAATCATCACTAAAATTCCTATCTGTGGAATGGGTCGAACTGTAGGATTGCCCAAAGAGTTGGATGCCCTCTTTCCATCCTGTTCTGGCAAATCTCCCTGTCCTCTGCGGTCACTGAGCCAAGGGTGCTTTATGCTAAAATCCCATCACTACGCAGATTTTTAAGTGTTTCCTATTTAGCAGGCCATAGCTAGTGCCAAGTCCGACCCTCCCGCTCAGGTTCTGATTCCATTTGATCAGAGCTGGAGAAGGCCAAGGGGTCCTGCTGGTCCCCAGACCCCCTCCCGACCCCCCAGGGCATTCTTCTCTGTTCCAGAGCTGAGCCCTCACACCTGGGTGTTTATTTTCACACGTAGTCACATGGTGGTTGCACTGGTGTGCTTGTTTTGACGCTCATCTCCTGCTGTGGGAAGCGCTGTCTGGGTTCTGGGTTGTGGATTCCGACCTCCCCACCCTTCCGTCCTCCCCACCTGGCTGAGTGTTAAAGCATTTCTGAGAAAGCTCTGAGTGCCTGGAAGTTACTTGTAATTAGCAAAAAACTGTGTTTTCATCTCTCTTGGTCACCTATAGAGAAAGAAACCTCCTGTGAACAGAATCCGCTTCAGATCCCCAGCTAGAGAGAGCTGGGAATTGAGCTGCCACAGTAAACAGCTGACATAACAGAAGCGGCAGTGATCCCCCATTAAATGTCTTTCAGCCGATAGGGGCTCCCGGGATAATTGACTTTCCAGCAGGAATTACTGGCTCAAACAAAATCAGTGGGCATTAGGGTAACCTCCTGCATCCTTTGAAAGGGGGACTGTAACTCCGTCTGGTTTTGCTGACCTGACAGGCATAATTCATCTTGATTATTCATTGTGCTAGTTGCCACCAGATGACACCAGATTTCTGTTCACTGTAATTACAGTGTGGGGGTGAATCTTAGCCTTTTTCTTTATTCTTTTTTGTTGTTGTTGTTTAATAGTGTTTCTCCTGCTTGGTTATTGGCCTCCCTGAGCTGAAGAGCTGTAGGGAGATCTCTGGTGGCGTCTGCCTGGGGAGATGATGAGTGCACTTAGATAGCATTTACTGAGCACTTCCTCACACACATCTTTTACGAGATAAGTAGGGAAACAATTTGGTCTAGCCTGTTCCATTTCAGCTGACAGAGTGTCAGTTCTTCTTGGTTATACTTACCTCCCTGTGTACTAAATTGCTATCAGAAAGTAGGTCTGCATCTCAGAGCCCTCTTTGAGTAGGGGAAGCAAAGTATGGTCCCAAAATATGACTAAATAATAACCTCCGGCTTTCAGGCAAGCTTTGATTAGAGGGGGAGCTAGGAAGAAGGGAATTAGATGAGGCTTTTGTTTTATTGATGAGGTTTTACAACACGATCCCTGTGCAGTCCAAAGAATGTCCTCCCAAGAAACCTCTGCTCCCCATCCCCAGAGGCCCCTCCCCAACTATTTGCGCATGCGCCTGTGGTCCTGGGGGTAGAAATGAAAGAGTGACGGGCTCCATTCGTCCAGTCCCATCTATGAGGTCCTCCACTGGACCAGCATGGCAGAAATGAACAGCAGACTTCTATAGACAATTCATGTTTCCCACTAGCAGAGAGCCTTTTTGACTCTTCTGTACAGTAGATGTGTGTGTGGTTTTTTTTTTTTAAGATTTTATTTATTTATTTGACAGATAGAGATCACAAGTAGGCAGAGAGGCAGGCAGAGAGAGAGGAGGAAGCAGGCTCCCTGCTGAGCAGAGAACCTGATGGTGGGACTCGATCCCAGGACCCTGGGACCATGACCTGAGCCAAAGGCAGAGGCTTTAACCCACTGAGCCACCGGGGCGCTCCTGATGTGTGTATTTTTAGAAGAGGTGCTTAATTGATACAAATAGCCAGTTACTGCCTTTTAGCAATGTTATAGTTCATCAAGCATTTACTGGGGCCTATTAAGTGCCAGGTGGTGTGCTCTTTGCTGGGGTTACAAGCATGAATGAGACACTTTTGTTCTTGAGCTTACAATGTGGTGAGGATGATGGATAATTCCAAAATATGTTAAGTTCTAACCTCAGAATATACAGAGATTGCTTCCAGAGTGCTTAGCACGGCTGGAGTGAGGGGAAGGCTTCCCCCAGAAGATGTTACCTAATCCGAGGAGTAAGAGTTTCGCAACTGAATAAAGGCAGGAAGCAGGTTCCAAGAACATAAACAAAGGCATATTTGCCATTTGCTCCTATTTGGCTGAGTGGTGTTGGTTTAACCTAATCAATTAAATTAGCATTAGGTTTTCATTATTTCTCTAATGGCAATGCATTTCACCCCAGTGACACAGTCTCTGTACCTTGGAAAGAATGTCAGTCTCCGAGGACCATCCTTTCTCTAGACTTATGGCTTCTAGTGGGGAGGCTTGGCCAAGAGACCAGAACTTCAGGACCTGTGTCCTGCTCCCGGGACACTTTGCCCTCCATTTAGAGTGTCATAACGGAAGCTGGGCTAGGTGTCATTATAACATACCGTTTAGTATCTAAGCACACCATAAAAGTCATACAAATGCATATACTGTATAGAACCTAAAGAAGTACAGCTCAGAGTGATGGTTTCTGGAAGATCAGCTAGGGATGAGTAGGTTCTCCAAAAGTTGGGCCTTGGTGTCCTTGTCTTCTAGGATTATCAAGGAAAAGTAATACCCACCCTCCTCCAACACATGGATGTGATTTTTCCACCTGACTCCCTCTTATTTTGGAATGTAATTGAAAGCAAAAGAAGAAGCTGTCCCATAGGAGTGGCAGAGGCAGTCAGCCTAGCAGTCTTCTATGGTCTAAGCCCAGGATAGCACAGTTGCTGAAGGTCTTCGTCTTTGCCCTGAATGATTGCCCCTCCCTCTGCCACTCTGTCCTATTCCCTTCTGAACTCTGTGCTTTGTTCCCCTTCAGAATGGTGGTTTGGCCTGGAGTGATGATGCTGATGGAGGCCGGGGAAGAGAGATCTCTCGAGATTTTGCCAAGGTCTGTAATGTTTCCTTTGTGATAACAAAAGGGGCAGTTCTGCAGTGGGTTGTTGTATCTGATCCCCAAGGAGTAAGGACAGGAGTGGCCTGTGAGTCATATCTGTTGTCATACGGAGAGAAGATTGTATATCTCTGGTGTGAGACTTCCTGCATTAGTTGGAATTTTTCACTGTGTTTTTTTTCTGGGGGGACCGGGATTGCAGCTGTATGAACTGGACAGTGATCCGGAAAGGAAAGAGTTCCTGGATGACCTCTTCATCTTTATGCAGAAGAGGGGTGAGTGTGCAGTCTACTCAGTTTTTCAACTCCGTGAGTATTAATTGAGTGCCTACTGTGCACAAGTTACTGTTAGCCATCCTCCATGCAGAGTGCCAGCGTCTTACTTAGCCCAGGAGAACAAGAAGCATTTCCTGATTATCGATTCTGGCCTTAGCAGAGGAATTGGCAGACAATGAGATCGAAATGGGCAGGAGGGCCCTGGCAGAAAATGAATCCATCCAAATTTTGTCCTGCCTTATTTGTGATGCTCTCTTCTGATTAACTGGTCTCTAGGAGATAATTTCAAATTCAAAGGTACTTTTTCCTTAGCCTTCTAGCAACCTTAGACATCACTTTAAACTAGTATGTGGGGTTTCATGTTGGTGTACCTAGTCTCACAGAGACTGAGAAAGCCCAAGAAAAGGCTAGAATGATTGCCCTGAATGATTGTCCCGTAGAATTTGGTGAGAGGGTCTGAGATGATCCATGAAAAGGGAAGGCTAACTCTCTTTTTCTTACCCATTGGCTCTTTGGTTTTTGCACCCACTGGCTCGGTTGGGGCGTTCTTGCAGTTTGTAGGTTATGTGGGCATCTGCTTTATAATGCACCTTCCCACTTCTCTGTCCATCTCTCTTTCTCACTTCCACCCCCCCCCGTTCCCCAGCCATCTCCACGTTGGACCCTGACGTGACTGAGTCTTGAGCCCCAGTGACTCAACTTCCTGGCTTTATATCCTGTCATAGCGCTGGGTTCACCGGCCAGGTCAGCCCTCAGGAAGCATGGTCAGAAACCCAGCCTCTCTAGGAGAAGGTCCACAGCAACCTGCATAGCTCCACCCTCATTACCCTTAGGACACAAGAGAGAGCTGTTCCCACCAGCCTCTTGCCTGGGACCCTGCTTTCCTTGGCTTCTGTGTCAGCTCCTTTATTGGGATCTGGGACTGAAATCCTCCTCTTCTTCTTAGGCTGAGCTTAAAGGCAGCCCCCAGCAGGTATTACTCTGTGTGAACTCCTTTCTTTCCCGCTCCTTCCTCTTCCTTTACATTCTAAATCCTCACTGCTGTCCTAGCAGTGTGCCCATGACAGCTGGTTTGTAACAAGGATGACTGAAAGTTTTGTGTCTCTGTGTCCTCCCATCGCCAGGCCTCTCAGAGCAGTCTAAGCAGCCTAATTAGTTTACTCCCCCAACTACTATCTGGAGCTGCATGTGTCGGTAAAAAACAAGAATATAATCCTGAAAGATAATGTGACCGGCAGCAGTGAAACTCCCTGGTTGCCCTGAGAGCGAAAAATCCACTTAATACTTTGGTCTCCCTTCCAATTACCTTTTAATTATTTACAAGCTCCACAAGCCCAGCTGGTGCAAACCCAGGAGCTGATCACGTCTCGGAGGGGCTGCCATAGCAGTATAGATTTTAATCAGCAGTGTGGCTCCACTGCTTTATTCTCTACTTTATTGTTCATCTCCCTTCCCAGAAGGATTTTTTTTTAAAGGAAAATGGAAGTTAGATCAGCCTAGCCAAGAGTGAATCTCAGAAATGATTTATTTACTACTCTGTGTCCTCACTAGACTAGGCGCTCCTTGAGGACAGCCAGTTGGTTAGTTCTTTGCGCCCGCAGTGCTAGCACAGCACCAGACTGGGAGGTGCTCAAGAGGTGTTGGCCGTCTGAGGAGTCCTGTAGGCTTTCCTTACTCAGAAGGCCTGGAGCTGGCCCTCTTTAGATAGCCACCCTATAACTGGAAGTCAGTACCAAAAAGCAGCGTGTGCAGACAAGCTGGCCACTCCGCGGTGGCCAGGTACTGCCAGACTGCTGTTGAGTGTATTTCTGAGTGACCCCAAAGTGGGAGTAAGGGACTCCCTTTGATCGCCGCAACAGATCTTGTTCTGTCCTCAGCACATAAGCTAGGTATTTCACTGTTTGCTGGCATCACCCATAGGAACAGAGGAGTCCATTTTGCTATTTGTTAGTTATCCGAATACGAGTTTTCTCAGCCTCAGCATATTTACTTTGGGGACTGGACAGTCCTTTGTTGTAGGGACACCTCCCAGTCGTGATAACCCAGAATATCTCTAGTTAGAGTAAATGTCCCCTGGAGGACAAAGTCACACCCATCCCCCACCCCCCATTAAGAACCACTACTATGGAAGGATGGGAAAGAGGATGAAGGTCTAAAATTTACTTTGGAGAGATATTCTTTCTGGAAATCATCTTCCCTCCACCCCAGTAGCAGGACCCGAGGGCAGCGGGGGCCTGTGCCGAGCAGTATCACCAGCGCTCCTCCCATGGCTGAGTGCCAGAGGAGTGGGTGTGGGGACCCTGTCCTGGGCTGCAGCACAGGGGAGGCCTCTGAGAGGAAATGCACTTCCAGTAGGAGGTACCAGGAGTGGGGGACCCACCCAGGCGGCGGCAGAAGCATGGTTGCCCGTGGCCCAGGCCCAGCTGGCAGAACCGTTGTCTGTGGCCTGGCTGAGTCAGCTGGCACCCCACTGTGGAGAGCCGTGTTTGGCCAAGAAGTTAGCACTAGTCTGTGCCCATAGAATACGGCGATTGTTGCCAATGCTGGGCCTTCTGGAAGCATGCTGTGGCAAACAGTGTGTGTGCGCGCACGCACACATGCAGTAGAGAGGGGAGAGGGAGGCACCGAGGCAGGGCTGGAGGGGGGTTCCTTTAAACCGGAGGGGATCTCTTCCCTGGAAACCCGCATCTAATGGTCTAGCCTAGAGGGGGCGCTCAAGAGGGCTGTGAGCAGATCAAAGTTGTACTCCTGGGAAGTTTGCTGTCTTTGGTCTTCACACAGTGGTGAGCTCAAGGGCCCCTGGACATGGGTGATTGATTCTTCACCCCTGAATCAGAGTGTCTGCGGCACTCAGGAGCCAGATGTCATTAGTTGGGTCCAAGGAAAAGCCTCAGAGATGCCGGTAGCAGGCCAGCAACAACTCCTCCACAGCCAATGGGAAGGAGAAACGTAGATTTCACAGGAGCCACTGAAAACAGCCTGAGTTTCAGAGGCCTGGTGACTCCTGCCTGGGCCAGGAGTGGGGTTGGGCAGCTTTGACACTGCAGGCTGCACCGTAGAGGAAGACAACAGGGCTCGGAGGCAGTGGTCGGAAGGCTGCCCCAGCGGCCGCAGCTGCAGGTGATAAAATGGCTGTCCAGTGGGAGAGGGCCAGGCCGTAACTGCTGCTTTGTGCAGGGTCTCCTTCGCTTGTTAATGTGTTTGAGTGAATTGACTGCAACAGATGGGCCTTTCGGCTCCAGGCACCTTGGTTTCTGGGCCAGACCAGGGTGACTCCCACCCTGATGACTGCCGCCCCACTAGCAGAGCAAGCTGCCCTAGAAGGAGCCTGAGAAGAGGCCCAGGCACACCCCTTGGGGAGGCAGATAGCCAGGGAGAGTGCTGTGGACTGGGTACAAAGCTGGGTTCACATCCCCCCACCCAAATCTCCATGATCTGGAGCAAATCCTGCTTCTGGGGACCACAGTTTCCTTATATGTAAAATGAGAGGGTTCAATTAGAATTAATCTGGAAATTTCTTCCAAGTTCTGTATTACATCCATGACTGTGTCTTTTGAGCTTCCAACAGATAACGAGCCACCCTCAGTGACCAAAAAGAGAAGAGAAGCCCCTCTAGCAATTCTATCCAAACAGTTATGTATAAACCATACCAAGGACCCCCAAGACCAAGTGCTTCTCCCCTTTCCTTGTCTAAGCCACACTGAACTAAACTAGTTGGTTTTGCTTCTCCTCCTCCCCACCCCCTGTTGCTCTGGAAAGATTGGTGAGATTTCAGAGTTCTGATGCCCCTTCTGGCTTCCCTTTAGCTGTGTGTGCACACGCACACATGTGTGTATGGAAAATACACACACGTTTCTTTGCCAAAAATAAAGCCAAACTATTGTAAATAAAATTCTCTGGCTAATTAAATTGACTGTGGATGGTTTCTGAGATATCATTCTGTGATAAATTCTCCAGGGGGCAATCTAGGTAGGCTAGAGGAGGACTAATTTGGAAGTCTGATAAGCAGAGGCTTATAAACAATTCCATTCTTCATCAGTGAGGAAGAAAAGCTTGTTTTCTTGTTTCCTAGGCCATGAAACAGAAAGAAATTGATTTCGCCGTTATTTTTAATATCCTTTGTACTTTAGAGATCCCTGTCAACCCATTTTCCAATCCCCTCCCCACAGCTCCAGCTCTAAAGGGGTAGAGAGAGCAAAGTTCACCAGGTTAAGGGACTAGACTAAGGCCACAGAGCCAATTTAGCATTTGTCCCCTAACTCCTGGGCAAGTGCTCTTTCCCTCTTCTGCCCTTGAGAAACTGGTCCCATAGTGCCAGCAGCTCCGTCACTTCCTGTTTGGACAGTGGGCAGCCTTGTCTCTCCTTGAGCCTTCTGAGCCCTGCGGAGAATGCTGGTCTGCCTCCACAGTGGGGTGTCCAGTAGGGTCTGCCAGCATCTGGCCGATTAACACAGATGTAGAACTCTTCATGGAAGAGGAGTCTTCATCTCAGGGTGAGGCCTAGCTCTCAGGGAAGGGCAGATGTGACTGTTCACAGTGGCGTGGAGGCTGCCATCTGTCAGGCAGGATGGGGTTGGGGCAGGGGCATAAGCGGCGGAAGCTCTGACACGTCGTGCGTGCACCCAGAGCACCTTCTCCCTGCCCCAGCTGGACACACCAGTGAATGAACTGCCTAGTGACACAGAGGACAAGTCTTGTCAAGACCTCACCCAGAGAGCTGCCCTCCTTCCCCCACTAGTTCTTTTCAAGGCTGCAAACTGACCTTGGTTTTCCCAAATGGATTGTTGGATCTGTTCTTGATGTGTATATACAAAGAATTTACTGTGGGAAAAGGGTTTGGTCTGCCCCAAAGTGCAATTTGAGTGTTTTTCCTTCTGTTGTGTGCTTATCTATCCATCTCAGGCAAGGAAACGTCCATGACATATATTGCTTTGCCTTTTGGTGGAGGCAGTTTCTCATATATTCTTTGTATCTTGAAGTAAATGGTCTGTGCCATGGACATTCTTCCTGATAGACTAAAATATGTTGGCTTTGTCAGATGAAATAGGCTTTGGGGCTTCATTTTCAAACTTTATCCCCAAATGAAAGTCTAAAATGCAAATCTTTGTCTCACAATTAGCCTTTGTCTGAGGCTAGGTCTTTTTCTCTCCCCAGGTGTTCCAACTACTATTACTTTTTTTATTATACTTTTTTCTTTTTTTCCACTTGTAATAGTCATTTAATACTCTATATCTGTTCAGTTATCCATGATAACAGAAGGGATCCTAGTTTTTGGAAGACATGATTAATTTGAAGAGCCCAATTTTGTCATTAAATTCAGCCCCTTTGGCGTCAAATCTTTTTTTTTTTTTTTTAATTTTTAAGATTTTATTTATTTGAGAGAGAAAGAGAGCATGAGCTGGGGAGAGGGGCAGAGGGAGAGGAAGGGGAGAAGCAGATCCCTCACTGTGCCGGGATCCCAGGATGGGGCTCAATCCCAGGACCCCGAGATCATGACCTGAGCCACCCAGGTGCCCTCCTCCCCCACCCCACCCCCCCGCACTCTTTTATTGATACTTTGATACTTTCAGCGCTTGGTAAAACGGAGTTGATAGTTTTGCCTTCTTTGTTCCAGGTGAACTAATATTTAGTACCTCAGGGTTGGTGCCAAAAAGTCTAAAGGAAGGCTTTGGTTACACTTAGACTTGTGGTGAAGCTAGTGCTGTGGTTTGACAATAGAGGACAGCCATGTACTCCCTAGGCCTGCTGGGTTATTGTAGCTTTCCTAGCACACTATCCTAGGCCCTTGAGTTGTGCCTTTCCCCATCAACTTTTTGCCACCGCTCCTAGAGACACTAGCCAGGTCTATTGATCAGCAGCAGTCAAAGCAGAAAAAAACCCAGTGGTTCACCTCCTCCTAACTCCTTGGCCAACTTCTCTGTACAGGGTTGGTTTTTGTTTGTTTTAAGACTTAAGATCTTAAGATTTAAGATTTTATTTAATTGACAGAGATCACAAGTAGGTGGTGGGGGGGCAGGCTCCCACTGAGCAGATAGCCCAATGCAGGGCTCGATCCCAAGACCCTGGAATCATGACCTGAGCCGAACGAAGGCAGAGGCTTTAACCCACTGAGCCACCCAGGCGCCCCTGAACAGAGTTTTTAAGCAAGGAGACAACACAGCCCTAATCTTCATTTGATTACTAGCCATAGGAGAACACAGTGTTTAACATTGACCTTCACCTAAAGCAATTAGTCTGAGCTAGAGTATCATGAAGAGTGAGGAGTTTAAAGGGAACCTCTCAGGTTGTGGTACAGCCAGTGCTCCCACGCATGGCTGCTAGGAGTATAAATGGGCATGAGCACTTTGGAAATGTACTTGGAAGGATTTACTACAGCTAAACACAGGCTGACTCTGATACCCAGCGACTCTACTGCTGGGCGTATACGCAACAGAAGTGAATGCTGCGTTCACTGAAAAACGTCTCAGGAGTCTTCAGAGCAGTACTGTTTGTTAGAGCCCAAACTGGAAAGAACCCCAGTGTCCCTCAGCGGTGGATGGACAAACGGTGGCACAGTCCTGTAGGGAATTGTGCACGCAATAAAGAGGAATGAACTGCTGCTCTCACAGACCTAATGTTGAACAAAAGAAGCCAGACACAAGAGAGGAGATCCGCCATGGTTACAAGTACACAAAGTTGAAAAAAATCACCTGTGGTGATACAGGTCAGGAAAAGGGCTGTCGCCTAGGAGGGAAGAGGTGGGAGATGCATTTTGATTGGGTGGGGGCATGAGAATTTCTTGCAGCACTGGAGACCTGGTGTATTTTGATCTGAGGAGTGGTTATGGTTATAGGGGTGTCCGCAGAAGCCAGCAAGCTGTGACCTTCAGCTTCGTGCTCTGTAGCAGGTATCTGTCAGACCTGCTCCGTGGGAAATCAGAGGCAGAAGGCTTCAAGACACCTGTCAGCGCAAACTGGGGTATTGGGCCTCTTGCCTCTGCTCTGCTCATGGAGCAGTCGACTACACTCCACTGCACTGCACGCTGCCTGACGCGACTGCCCAGTTTCCTAGTGTGAGGTATTTTGTACGTAAACAGGAGGAAAATTACCAGTCATTTCTCTGCCTGTTCCTGGGCAGCAAGACCAGAGCAGGGCAAGAATTAATATGCAGAGGAATGGACAGGAAGCCTGTCTGTGCGCATTCCCTGCTTCACATGGGTCTTAACTCTTCCAGGCTCTCCACTCAGCTGCCCAGCTCTCTTGACAGACAGTGGAAATGATTAATGATCTTTTTTAAAGCCAAGAAAAAGCAGCGAGGGTCGTTGGCAGGGCCATGTCCTGGGTCCTGGGCCCTCACCCCTGATCAGTGGGCAGGAAGGCAGCTGTGTGACTCTGTCTGGGGTCCGTGCCCCCAGTTGCGTCTGGTCTCATTGGAATGGGCCTATTCTCTGCGGTGGGGAGGAAGTCACCCTCCCTCCCACACTCCTGCCATCTCCCATCTTTGCCTCCATTGCCCAAGGAGGCCATCTACTCCGTCTGCCTTCACCCCTGCCCTAGCTCTGTCTCTGCAGTCTGAGCGGCAGGAAGGAGAGCAAAGTGCCAGGGAGCAGGATTTTTTTTTGTTTGGCTTCATCTGGCTGGAAACTTCTGATGACAGCTTTGGCCTTGCAAGTGCCAGTGCCCTGCGGCATTCCCACCACCCAAGGGTTAAAGTCCCAGGAGCCCCATAGCTTCGCTATGAGGGTCCCTGGCCCTCATAAAAGCCTTTTCTACACTGTCCCTCAGGCTGCCTCAGGCTCCCTGGCTGAAATCTGATAAGGGCGCTCTTTGTTGGAACTGTCAGTCTCTTTTATTGAGGAGGGAACTAGAGACCAGTGGCATTTCTTGGGGTACAGATAAGGCCCTGGATTCCTGTCAGAAGGAGCATGATTAATTACCCTCTATCCTAGCTCCCGCTTTGATAGCAGTGACTGACAGTACGCAGGCGGCCGCCATCAGGTGCTCACACACTGCCCCACACCCCACGCACGATGGGGGGCAGAAACTCAGCCTCCTGCTGCGCCAACACCAGTGACCCACAGAGCGTGTTCTGCAGTGGCTGCTTGCCTCCTTCCTGGTTCTTCGCAGGTGGCTTTTGCATTTATTGGGGACAGAAAACTGTCACCTCTCAGATGAAGAGCCTCCTTAGAGGAAGATGCAGTCGAGCCCAGAGAGTAGGCCAGAGACACTCTTCTTCCCTCAGGGTTGGGGAAAGAGGCCTACTGTGGCCACACAGCGGCCTTCCTAGGATAAGTTTCTAAACTGTCCATTTCAAGATCACTTGGCAACATTATTCCATAATTCAGGCAAGCTCCTAAAACCAAGTCCCCCTCCCTTCAGTAATAATCATGACTATCAGTTTTTGTTTTAAGTTTTTATTCATAGACTCATGGGACTGAAAGTCATCTAGTCCAAATTCCTCATTTCACAGATGGGGAAACTGAGAGCTGAATGTGTCGATCCCTCATCCCTAACCCCCTGTATGATATATTGGTTCCCTTTCTTGTTCAGAAGGTAAACTCAGCTTTTAAAAGTCCTCCTCTGCCTGCCCCCACCCCTTTCATAGCTGAGTCTCCTTGGGACAAAGGAGATGGGTGCCAGGTCCGTTAGGCACAGAGCAGACTATAGACAGACTGGCCTGAGGATCCAGCCTCTTTCTTGGTTGTCAGAATTGAAGCCAGGGCAAGTTTTGTATCTGGATTTTCTGGGTAATGTGAGAAAACCATACCATCATCTTGAGTTAGCACTCAGAACAGTCTCGACTTTGTTTCTGACATCCCCCCGGGGGCCTCCTGCCCTGGGAGCTATTTTTAGAAGTTCTGCAGAGGGCCAGGTTCTGGGAAGAACACGCCCAGTCTCCTTATCCACTGATCTCTGAACCAGGGTGCCTGGCTGGACCACAGAGCGGGACTGTGGGGGCCACCACCTGGTGCCATGTACCCCAGACCTGTGCTTTCTCCCCAGAGGGGCTGGGAAGAAGTCACTGTTGGTTAGATTTATAGCTTTGACTTAAAATGCCACTTTCTGAAACCTTCCTTGTCTTCTCAGCCCCCCTACCTGCCTGTTTCCCCCTCCTGAAGCAGTTCTCAGCCTCATGCAGTCACATTCTATGACTATAAAAAGGGGCATTTTTTTTTTCATGAAATTTCTACAGCTAAAACATTATGATCTTTCAGAGAAGCCACCTCAGATAACTAGACAGTCCAGTGATTACTCAGAGTAAATGTATAATTCCTCTCTAGGGACTTGCCTCCAGAGGCAGTGTAAGCCACACCTGAGAACCTCTCACAACTCATCTTCAAATAAAATCCGTATAAACAGCCTGGTCACTTCCTGTTCTCCTGACTTCCTTCCAAGAATGACCATTTCTAAACGTAAAATACACCCTTTATGTTTGAAGGTTTACCACCATTGGAGATTCTAATGAAAATAACGCCAACTCAGAAGGCCATTTGCAAATGGATCTCCAAAACCGCAGTGTAGCTGGTTCTCCAAGGTGATTGTTCTGGAGAAAGCGGTCGGCTGGGCAAGCCCCTGCCTGGTGCTTACACACGCAGCCGCACCCATCCGGGTCTGGCACAGACCCGGCCGCATTCCGCTCTTTAACCCCTGCTTTCCTCTTCTCTTCCACCCCACTGAGTGCAGTCGTAGATTCTTTACCTTCTCGAGGACCCCCAGCTCTCCATCCATTCTGCTGCTGCTGGTCCACTTTGCGTGGGACTTGGCCACAAAGAGTTTACGCACACTGGGCCTCTGTACCCCCAGGCTCTTTACTAAGGGTCGTGACCCTAATGAACCTGCTGGGACCTGAGAGGAGAAGGGGACTTCTGCTCAGGGCTGTCAGCCTCAGACACGTGATGCTGGGGACAGGTCTGGTGGGCACACTGCCAGCACAACAGACATGCAACTGAGGGTCCCCGTTGGGTAACCCATAGCTGGTTGTTTTGACTTTGAGAAACACCTTCTTTTTCCATGTGCACGGCAGTTTAATCTATTAAACACTCTAATACTTAAGGAGTGGTGAAGGAGAAGCAGTCTCTGTCTGCCTTCACAGAGGTTGCAGTCCTCCTGGAATGCCTGGTGAAGGTATGTGAGACAGAGACTAATCACCTGATGAGCTCGTAGGGCTTGTAGTAAGAAGTCTGAGAGAAGAAATCCCTCCAAACTGGGGTAGTTAGAAGATTCTTCTTGAAGGCCAGTGTGGAGAGGATTTGAGCAGAGGCAGGTCACATGAGGCTTGATGAGGGAGAGCACAAAGCAGAGAGTGGAGTAGAAATGAGCCTGGTTTGGGGAGGGTCGTGAGGAGACCGAGCTAGAGAGTGAGAGAGCGCGTCATCAGGATGCTTGAAACACTTCAAAGGCAGTCATTCAAGGGGTGTGTGGGACCCGGGTGATGAGACTGGGTAGGCGTCAGGGTCTGTGGGTGTGGAGCAGGAGAGTGAGTGTTGTCGTGGCTGCAGTGCGCACGTAGAGTACGTGGGTAAGAGGCCGCCATGGGCGGAAAGGAGGGGATGGCTTTGGGGATAACGGTGGGCTCAGGGTGAACGTTCTGACTTGGAAGTGAACAGGTCACCCTGAAGATGTCCTAGAAGTTTCTGGAAATGGGAAGGGACCTTGAGAGTGGTCTTCCAGAGTCTCCAGGTGGTGCCATGAGGATGTGACCTGGCCTGGGCCGTGAGTGTGCTCGGGCAGACGGGCCTCCCACAGGAGGCAGACCTTAGCCCTGTCCTGCCAGGAGACCAGCTCTGCCACACCAGGCTCTCGTGTTTATGTCAGGAATTCATTTTATCGTCCAGAGCAGCACAGGGAAGAGAAGTTAACCAACACAAGCTGTGTGTCCTGGCCATGTACTCACAGTATCTCCTAGTTTACCTGTACCTTTGGGTCTAACACTGTGACCCCTTTGTGTTTGAGCCTCTGAGGACCAGCTGACCAAGACAGAGTTCTGGAGGACCTGCTGCTCCCTCCTCACACTTAGAAAAGAGGTCAGGTGCTGCCACAGAGGTCCGTTCCCCCTCCCCCCCACCCCCCGCCGTGTTCCTGCTGCTTGCTCTTCTTGGGACCCTTTGCTCCTTGCTCCGTTCCCTCACGTGAATTACCCTGTGAAAGAGCTGTACTAAGCCCGCATTTCAGGGCTGGGAAGAAAATACCATTCCATGACCAGAAAGAAAGAAGCAGGAGGAGCTGAGACAAACAGCACTTCTTGAAAATCAAGCTGGCTTACCGGCCTCCAGTTAGTCAGTGAGGCCTCAGCAAGACCAGGGCGGTGGGAGGGGGCCGAGGCCCAGAGGAGCAGCCTGTGTGCAGTACAAGGAGTTTGTCATCAAAAGGCAACAAGTCTCAAACCTTGCCCCGGCCGGTGACCCTTCCCTGTGGAATTCTCCCCTCTGACCTCTGGATCATTAATCCTGAGGCTGCCAAATGACAGTCATCCATCACGCCTCCTGCCGAGCATCCCAGTGGCCTGTGAAAGGGCCCCGGGCCCGCCCTCCCTGCCGTCCCCTGGTGCTCATTAGTGGGCCTTCCTGCCTGGTGCCAGGCTTCCTAATCAAGTCCCCGGCTCCTCTCACTTCCCTTCGGGGGCCAGTGGCGGAAGCCACTCTGACCCTCCCTCTTTCAGAGGCCAGGGAGGGATGGAGCGGTTAGTGGGGAGAGAGTCGTTCAGTGGCTTTTCATCCCCTGGAGACATGGTGTCCAGCAGCTCCTTTGACTCGGTGGAGACAAGGGAGAGAAAACATTTCTCTGTCCTGCTACAGGAGAGGAGGAAGCAGGCGGTATGCAAATGAAAACACTGTTACACTGTGTACACTGTTAAAAGGGCGCCAGAGCTGTGCATGTGGGGGGGTGCGGTGGAAGGTGGGGGGTACGGCGCAGAGCAGCATCTTCTGAAGGCCCCAGAGGAGTGTGAGTTACCACATCATTAGGAAAGAATCTGGACTCATCCTGCTAGTAAAAAAAAAAAACCCAAAAAACAGCAAAACCCCACAACAACTCAACTTTGAAGCCATCTAGTGCAGCCCCGTTATTTACAGATGGGAAGACAGAGCCAGAGAGGCTCACAAAGCCTGTGAGTTGGACCTGTGTTTCTGCTCATCCCAAGGAGAACTGGCAGCTAGTCTGATAGCTTCCAGCTTTGGGAATTTGAGTCCGATTAAAGCAGATTCATGACCATATTTCCAACTCCGCAAAAGCTGGGCACATGCATATGTCTTCTTTCTCTGCTTGATGACACGACACTTTTTTTCTCTATTTGGACAATCCCAGGGACCCCCATCAACCGAATCCCCATCATGGCCAAGCAGATCCTGGACCTGTATATGCTGTATAAGCTGGTGACAGAGAAGGGGGGCCTGGTGGAGATCATCAACAAGAAGATCTGGCGGGAGATCACCAAAGGCCTGAACCTGCCCACATCAATCACCAGCGCCGCCTTTACCCTGAGGACCCAGTGAGTGGCTGGGGCCCTAGGGAAAGGAAGCTGATCTGGGAGAAAGGGGATGTTTTAACCTAGAGGAGAGGAAGGAAGGAAATTCCACTGTACAGAGGGCAAGATGGGAGGAATTCTCAACGTAGCCAGGAGCTTTCTGAGACGAATCCCTTTCTAGACCTGGGAGATCATGAGAGCCACCATTTCCCAAGTGTCTCCCTAGGCTACTTTGCTATTTTATTTCTTTCAGACCTCACCATCAACCCTGTGAGATAGGTGTTATCTCATTTTTCAGGAAACAGAAACAGAGTCTCAGAGTTTAAAAGGTTTGATCAAGGCCATACCAACTAGTAGTGGTAGAACTGAGATTCCCCCGTGGGCTTCTGGCCCTGTAGCCACTCTTTCCAGGACATTGTTTCTGATGAGACACCTCAGCCCTAAGCCTAGCCCCTCCTACCCAACACTCCGCCTGCCCAGCAACAGAGGACCTGGGATTTGGACCTATTTTCATCATCATCTGAGTTAATTTTGGGGGTCATAGGAGCAAGGGAACCAAGAGTAGCATCAGAGAGTGAGGGCCGAGGGGAATCCATTCACTGCATCATACTGGGTGTTGCTCTCTGGAGACTAAGGAATGAGCATCAGTGAGGCAGTACGCTAGAAAGAAGGGCTCCTTCTCTCAAGGTTCTTGGATAGAGAAGTGCTTCTTACGATATGTGATGCAAAGAAGGACAGGAAACATTGCTCCTACCTGACCTGGTTGACTCAGAATGGTGAGGGCATCTAGCAGCCAGGAAGACATTGCAAAAACGTGTCTAAACAGCACCTAAAATGGTGCCCAAACAAACAGAAAACGGGAGTGAAGATGTCCTTTCTTTCTTTTAAAGAACAGTTTCCTCCAGTTGGAGCAGAGTTTTGGTACAGTGTTGAGTAGCAGCTGGAAGGGCCTGGGACAGGGCATCCGGCCACCCTGGACCTTCTCTTCTGCCAAGTGACCCTGTGTCCCAGAGGCCTGTCCCACAGAGCCATAAACTTAAACTGGGTGGCCTCTGGTACCATTCTGGATTATTCTCCTCCCTTCCTTCCTTCCCTCCAGGTACATGAAGTATCTCTATGCCTATGAGTGTGAGAAGAAAGCTTTGAGCTCCCCGGCGGAGCTCCAGGCAGCCATTGACGGCAACCGGAGGGAGGGCCGGCGGCCTAGCTACAGCTCCTCCCTCCTTGGCTACTCGCCCGCTGCCACCGCCGCCGCCACTGCTGGGGCCCCTGCCCTTCTCTCCCCACCCAAGATCCGCTTCCCTATCCTCGGGCTGGGTTCTAGTAGTGGTGCCAACGCCAGCAGCCCTCGGATATCCCCAGCAGCCACTCTCAGGAAAGGTCTGCAGGGCCCAGGGGGGAGGAGGGTGGGCAGGGCGGGAGTGGCAGAGCCCACTGTCAGGTGGGGAAGAGGGTTGTGAATTTGTGAATCTGGTGCCTTTGCCAGGTGATGGAGTCCCGGTGACGACAGTGCCCGTGCCAAATCGCCTGGCTGTGCCCGTGAGCTTGGCAGGCCAGCAGGCCGGTACCCGGACGGCCACGCTGGAGCAGCTGCGGGAGCGGCTGGAGTCAGGGGAACCCCCCGAGAAGAAGGCACCCCGGCTGTCAGAGGAGGAGCAGCGCCTGGTGCAGCAGGCCTTCCAGCGCAGCCTGTTCACCATGGCACGGCAGTTGCCCATGAAGATCAGGATCAACGGCAGGGGTGAGCGCTGGGCCCCAGGCAGGGCCTCCCCCGTTCTGGGTGCCGACATGGGCTCCCCTGAGGGGCCCGTTTACCTCCCAGAACCATCTTAGGGCCAGAAAGCCACATGGGGCTTCTGTGGCCACTGGGACCTCAGCTCACCAAGCTGACCAGAAATTGCCTCGGGCAGCACCCTGTTCTCCGGCCAAAAAAGGAGTTCTAGGAGGAGGAGGGGCCAGAGGCCCTCAGGGACAGCTGCTGTGCTTCTCTTCCTCACTAGCCTTTTGATCTGTCCAAATGAAAGGGCTTAGCCTTCCCCTGCAGTGCCTCCCCGGATGTAGATCTGGGCTGTGGGCAGAAGGCAGCATCTCCACAAGGAGGCCAAGTGCCTCAGGCCAGGTTGCCTGTGATCCTCCAAACCATGGGGAAAGAGGAAATACAAGTTTGGCAGCATCGTTGACATCCTTCCCTTCCCCTCCTCATTTTTCAAGTGCCCTGCCTTCTCCTCTCCAGAATCACACACTCCATGCCCCTTGTTCCTCCTTTCTCCCCCCAACCCCATGCACATTTTCTTTGCTATTCTTGCCCTTGATTCTATCGCAGAACAAACTTGAGCAAGCACGTGATGGGAAGAAGTCAGGTGTGGAGGGAGCTGTGCGTATTTGCTGGCACTCCCTGACCCCTGTCCCCAGCTGAGGTGCAGAAGGGCGCTGGCAGCAACAGCTCCGCTCTGTTCCCTCCCCTCTCAGGGCTGGTGCCTCTGGTGCTGCAGCAGTCAGACACGAAAAATAGCTCATTTGGAAGAATTCTTGGCTGCATGGTGTAAGGGCAGAGTCTGGGGTGAGCCAGGCAGAGGCCCTGGGTGCCAGCACCTGCAGCTTTGTACAGATGGTCAGGTTGAAATGCGTTATAGGTGCCAGCCCCACACTGGGTAGGCAGACCCACTCCTTGAGGACCCAGCCCACTTAAGGAGAGGAGGAGGAGGAAAGGCAGGTTCTCCAAGGTAGTGACTAGGTCTTCCTCATCTCCGTTTCCCCAGCCTGATGGGTGGTGGGTGCTTAGTTAGGGTGACCAAATCACGTTGAAAGTGTTAGTGTACAGCTGGGAGCTGGGTCAGTGTCTTACTGCCTGCGATCCCTTTCCTTGGACCCCAGAGGAGTAGGGGAGTAAGTGGCTCAGCCAAGAACGGAGAAAGCAAGTGATAGGCCATTGGCAAGCTTGGGTTCTCTTGCCAGATCTGACCCTCAGGAGAAGGTTGTAAGGATGCTTTCTGAATGTGGGAGGCCTCGGCCAGCGTGGCCGAGGAACAGCGGGCTCTGAGTGTGGTTGAAGCAGCCCCTGTGTATAGCCCCTGTCCAATGCGGAGAGGACACCGCAGTGCTAGGAGGCCTGACCAGGCCTGCTGTCTCCCTTGCCCCCAGCAGAAGACAGATCGGAGGCCTCGGCTGCAGCACTGAACCTGGCCACAGGCAGCATCGGGAGCATCAACATGTCTGTGGACATCGATGGCACCACCTACGCAGGTAAGGCTCTCGGAGCTGTCATGGGGGCCACGGAATGGTGGCCCTGGCTGGCCCTGCTTATCACGCTCCCATCTGAACCCTTTTAGGGCTAGCTTTCTTAAATGTAGTCTCAAGGGTTAAATGGTTTTTCCAGCCTAGGAGAAGCTGAGGGTTGCTAATGGGATGACAGGTTCTCCCCCAACCAGCTTTGACAGAACCATAGAAACCCTCCGTCTGACCCTTTTGACCAATGGCTGGCTCGTTAATTGCAACTGTCCTTGAGTGTGAAGCTCTGTAATTTACTCCGTCCCCTTTCCCCAAATATCATGTCCTGAGCCACCTCCGCCACTGCTGTCAGGGTCCTGTGACACACCGCTCTCCTCCAACTAGCTCTAGCCCGCTCTCCCTGAACACCGCCTGTTGTTCCCTTTGTTCACAACTGACCAAGGGCTGACAGGCAGGCGGAGGAATCTGAGTGTGGCTGAAGCAGCCCCTGTGTATAGGATCCCACCCAGTCCTTCCCAGTTGTCCCTCTCAGTCTAGTTGGGCAGTGGTTTATTTGTTGGCTGGTGGGTTTAGCACCTCCACCAGGTCTTTGCAGTTGCTAGAAGCCAGCCCTTTCCCCAGCCCCATGTCTTTGGTTTAGGTGTGCGTTTGGGAACGAGCCCGCCGACTCCTGCTACGAGCAGCTTGATGGGTGGGCCAGGGGAGCCCAGGCCTGCTGGCCTTGTGTTAGATGGCAGGCCCGGGACGTGCCCCATGGAGGGTCTTAAAGCTGCACCTTCCATCACCCTGGGGCATTTCCTCAGTAAGTGCTCTGTCCTTTGAATGCTCCTCTTCTGAGCTGGGTGCAGGGCCCCCGTGGGGCGCCGCACTTAAGGCCTCATGCTTTGGCTGGCTCTCTGCTGGGCCACTGGCTCTGGGCCTTGGCGCTGCAGCCCAGGAATGGCCAGAGTTCCTGGAGGGCAGCCTGCAGAGATGCAGTAAGGCCAGTCAGATGGGGAAGGCCTCTGCCTGACATGGGGGGCCCCTTGAGGAGACCAGGCAAGCCAGCAGGCAAGACCTAGGTGTCCTTTGCCATCTGGTGGTGTTCGATGGTCTAGGAGTCTGGGAGGCTGTGAGTGGGTCCACAGAGAAAGCAGGGAAGAAGGGGGATCTGTGTCTGGAGCTAATAATGCTGTCATCCTCTCTCAGGAGAAAGGAGGGAATAAATGCCTCCTTCTCTCAGAACGGGGAGCAGTCAGAAGAGAGCTGAAGGTTTCCCAGCCCTCACCTGCCTCAACCCCTGGTCCCCTGTTCCCACCTGTGCCCTTTGTCAGTGGATGTGCAAGTTGCACTGGCCAGGAACCAGGAACTTGTCCCCGAAGGCCCCCAGAGCCGCTTGGACCCTGCTACTCTGCTCTCTGCCCCCTCTTGCTGCCTCGCACCCCACTGCCCCGGTTTGGGCCTCTCCCCGCTGTTGGAGTAGCTTCCTGGCAGGCCCCAATTCCTCCCAGCCCCACAGAGAGCATTTTAAAACACAGATCTCATCATGTCCCTCTTCTAAAAACCCTCAGGGGCATCCCTATCACCAAGGTGCAGGGTGAGACCCTTCCCCCAAGAGGCATACAGGCCTCCTGTCTCTGTGGCCTCCCCAGCGGGCACTCGCCTTCTGCACCCCTCCTCCTGCTCATGAGTCCCTGCTGCCAGGCAGCCTCCCCGCCACAGCCCTGCCTGGCCTCTGCTCTGCCTGGCATGACAGCCGTTCCTCTGACCATGCTTTCTGCCATCCCAGGCACGCTCTCCTCCTCCGGAGCCTTTCCTGACTAGCTAGGCCTTGCCTTCTGAGCCCTGCTCTTGGTTCCTTCCATCCCCATCTCACTGCACCCACACGGCACTGGGGCATATCCTCAAAAGCATGGCTTACCTCTCTGCCCCCTGGCCGGCCCTGGAGCACCTGAAGGGGGAAGGTGGAAGGCATGCGGGACTTGGTCGGAGGCACAGGGTGCGGAGGGGCGCACACCTGCGGGGCCAGAGCGCACAGGCCTCATGTCTCCTCAGCTGCTCACACTCACTACCCCCCACCGCCCCTGCAGGTGTGCTGTTCGCCCAGAAGCCTGTGGTCCACCTGATCGCGGGGCCCACCCCCCAGAGCGTGGGTGGCAGCGCCAGCGGCAGCAGCAGCTCTCACTGCTCACCAAGTCCTACCTCGTCCCGGGGCACCCCCAGCGCTGAGCCCTCCACCAGCTGGTCCCTCTGAGGGGCAGGACCCAGCTCCCCATGCCCCACTCTCCTGTCGAGAGTGAAGGAGGTTGATGCACAGAATTTACCTCATCTCACGGAGCCCATGTCAAACACCATTTGGCCAGACTAGAGTTTGGACGTGTCCGTCTATCCAGGCTTCGTTCAGGTCCTGCTGTACTCTGGGGACAGGGAGAGGCTGCAGGGGCAGGACAGGGCAGCGTTGTCCAATCAGGGATCGTCCTGGAGAACCGGGCGGGGTCTGCCGGCATCCAGCTTCCTTCCTCCTTGGTTCCCAGGCCACCTCCCGTCCCGGGCACGGTGTATCGACAATCTGTAAGCCGGCACAGGGCTGGAGGCCCTCCACAGCCCTTCCCCTTTAATTTATTGCCCTTCCCCTTCCCTCTGTCATGACCCCAGGGTCACTGGCCTCTTCCCTTGCTCAGTCCTCCGATCTTTAACTCCCATATGGGGCTGTGAGAGCCGAAGACCATGCCTTTGTGGCCCTTCACTCCTGAGCATGGGATGGGGCCCTCCTAAACTGCCTTCCCTACCATGTTTGGTTCCAGGGGTGTGGGTCCCTCAAATTCAAGTCTTGAGACAGTTCTCAGGGCCCTATAATCCCCTTTTAGTGGTCCCAGGAAGGGGCACACGAGGGCAGTCCTCAAGGTCCAGGGCTTACTGGGTACCTGCTGAGGGAGAAGCAGAGCCACAGGGGGCTGCCCAGGCAGGCCCTGGCACCCGTTTCACACTGACCCTTTTCTGGCCCTCCCAGACCTCACGCCTTCACTCACCCTTGTTGGCCAGCTCTCCCAAGAACAGCCCACTTGTCCCTTGGGCCCTCCCTTCTCATGGGGTCACCTCAGCCCCAGCATCCCCAGACCTGCTGATGTCAGGTTCATTGAAATACCTCAGATTTGTAATTGTTGATGTTCTTCAGGAAGTATTTGCATCTCTGAAATCCTTTTTATATGTGTTTTGCTGACTTTTTTGTTTTTAATTTTTATTGTTGTTATTGTAGCACCAAAGAAATGAAAGCAGATTACCCCCAAAGCCGAGCAAACATTTGGTACCCCAGCCCCTCCAGCCCTTTGCTAAGACCCCAGTGAGGAGGCGGGGAGGCAGGCAGGAGAGATGACTCAGGGATCACAGTGGTGGGGAAGGCAGTGGAATAAGAGGCCTGTGCTCTCAAAGGTTGGGTCCTGAGACCACACAGTTCGGGAGATGGCCCCTGACCCATTTCATGCTAGAGCAGGGCTTGTCCCACACCCCTCCCTGGCTCCCCAGGATGGGGACAGAATGGTTGCCCTTCACTCAGCATTCCCATCTCAGGGTAGGGGCAGGACAGAGAGGCTGAGCCGCCCCAGGGGATAAGGGGATGCTCTTGGAAGAGGGGAGAACTCCGTCGTCCTCTGGGACCCTGGGCTGGAGCAGGCTGCTCCGGTGTTGGAAAGATGACTGATTGCCACGCAAGGCTCACCTCTCTTTGAGTAGGCCCTGCAGAGCTCCTGGAACACCACCCACTGTAACGTCATCAGGCTCTGGTGGTGACAGGCCACGCCGCCTGCAGGAGCCCTCGCATGACTAGCATTCTGCCCTATGAAAGGAAAGGGAAATCAAAAGCTTGAGCACAAAACAGCTACCTCAGCCTGGTGAGCCGCAGCTCTGCTGGACTGCCATCTTCTCGCCCCTTCCCCGGCCTTCCACGCACTCGCTCTCCCACACACACTCTCACACAGCCCTGCCGCTGAGGCCTGACCCTCTTCTGGCCTCAGGAGCCTTCCCACCTTACCCACTCTGGTGGGCAGAGAAGGGCCTCTGGGATCTGGTGCCATGAAGGAGCCCAGTTGGCTGGCGCTGGGCCCACCTGAAAGTGTCGCAGCATTTGGCCAGTTTGTCTTTCTCAGGGGTTTGGTCACGAAGGATGGACTCTTCCCAGCCAGAGGATGCGAGGACAGCATACTGAGGCTTTCTGGTCATTAGATCCTCTCCCCTTCCCCAGGCAGCTTGAAAGCCCAAGAGTGGGGATGCCAGCAGGTGTCCCAGGAGCAGGGACCCTGGCAAGAGAAGCTTTCCCGGAAGGCCTCAGGGCAGGCCGTGGGCCAGGACTGCTCCGGCCCCTCCCCTCCCCTCCCTGTCTCTCTGTACTCTGGCCAGGAAAATGTGCTAGCACATGGGTAGCCTAGGCAGTGATAAATACCTCAGATGTCCTCTTGCAGCAAGTGTCTGTATATGTGGTGGTTATTTTCTATCCTACATGTTCTCGAATGTTTATATTTCAATAAACCTCTACCTCTTCACACAAGCAGGTCTCTCGGGTGCTTTCTGTGACTGTCCAAGACGAGGGCAGCAAGACCCCAGAATGCTCAGCCCTTTTTTCTGCCATGAGGCACATCCTGTGGCTACAGCTCAGTGTCGGTGCAACCAAAAGAAGTGGGGAGGGAGGGAAAGCATGGGGGATCTCTAACTGCCCTCCTCCGCAACAATGCATACCCCACCTGTCCGTGCAGCCCTCTGAGGCAGAGGGGGACCTCTTTGCCATTTGGAAGTACTAGCAAATGCGGGAGACACTGGGATAGCCTCGAGCCTCTCTCGCTGATTTCTAAAGACCTTTTGAAAGAAATGATGAGTCCTTTAGTGTTTTGTTTTGTTTTTTAAGATTTTATTTATTGATTTGAGTGAGAGAGAGCAGAAGTTGGAGAAAGATGGAGAAGCAGGCTGCCCGCAGAGCAGGGAGCCCAACTTGGGGCTCAAATCTGAGCACCCCAGGATCACACTTAACCAACTGAGCAACCCAGGCAGGTGCCTTTTTAGTGCTTTTTAAAAAAAGTAATCTCTACGCCCAGCGTGGGGCTCAGACCCACAACCCTGAGATCAAGAGTTGTCTGCTCAACCGACTGAGCCAGCCAGGCACTCCAGTTCTCTAATAACTGGTAACCAGTAGTTGGTATCACACCTGACAGCTTCCTGTGACACCGCAGGGGACTGCCACGTGGAGCCGCAGTGGGCCTAGCCTACAAGGGCACAGAGATGAGGAGAAGCAGAGTCCAGAGACCTCCGAGGTGGAAACAGTGCACATGACTGCAGGGGTGGAGGTGCTGAGGGAGAAAGTGGCAGATGAGTAAGGCTCCTGACAGACCTGGAGAACCTAGAAGAGCAAGGCAGCAGGCCACTGCAATTCTGTCCCATTTCAAGTTAACAAGAAAAAAGAGTATCTCAAACTCAAATTAGCCCCTCCAAAACACTACTGAAAGATACTGGTATTTAAAATGGCAAACTGGGGGCGCCTGGGTGGCTCAATGGGTTAAGGCCTCTGCCTTCAGCTCGGGTCGTGATCCAATTTGGCTCTGGGATCGAGCCCCGCATCTGGCTCTCTGCTCCGCAGGAGGCCTGCTTCCTCCTCTCTCTCTCTCTCTCTCTCTCTCTCTCTCTCTCTCTCTGCCTACCTGCGATCTTTCTCTGTCAAATAAATAAATAAAATCTTTTTAAAAATAAAAATAAATAAATAAAATGGCAAACTGGGGCTGGGAGGGTGGGAGATGCCTAGGTGGTTAAGCATCTGCCTTCAGCTCAGGTCGTCATCTCAGGGTCCTGGGATCGAGCCCAACCTTGGGCTCCCTGCTCAGCGAGGAGTCTGCTTCTCCCTCTCCTGCCTGCCACTCAGCCTGTTTATGCTTTCTCTCTCTCATCAAATAATATATTTTTTAAAAATTCAAAAGATTTTTGGGGCGCCTGGGTGGCTCAGTGGTTAAGCCGCTGCCTTCGGCTCAGGTCATGATCTCAGGGTCCTGGGATCGAGTCCCGCATCGGGCTCTCTGCTCAGCAGGGAGCCTGCTTCCTCCTCTCTCTCTCTCTCTGCCTGCCTCTCTGCCTACTTGTGATTTCTCTCTGTCAAATAAATAAATAAAATCTTTAAAAAAAAATAAATAAATAAATAAATAAAAAATAAATAAATAAAAATTCAAAAGATTTTTAAATAAAATGACAGACTGGGAGAAGGTGCAACACAAAGTGTGTATGTGTGTGTGTGTGTGAATGCTTACTGTTAAGTTAATGGCTTAGTCTTTAAGCATCTGCCTTTGGCTCAGGTCATGATCCCAGGGTCCTGGGATGGAGCCCGGCATCTGGCTCCCTACTAAGCAAGCCTACTTCTCCCTCTGCCTGCTGTTCCCCCTGCTGTGCTCTCTCTGTCAAGTAAAATCATTTAAAAGGGGGGTGGAGGGGTGCCTGGGTGGCTCAGTGGGTTAAGCCGCTGCCTTCGGCTCGGGTCATGATCTCAGGGTCCTGGGATCGAGTCCCGCATCGGGCTCTCTGCTCGGCAGGGAGCCTGCTTCCCTCTCTCTCTCTCTCTGCCTGCCTCTCCATCTACTTGTGATTTCTCTCTGTCGAAGAAATAAATAAAATCTTTAAAAGGGGGGTGGAGTGGGCAAAAAGAAGGGCTGGGGAGAGGGGGCAAAGTCATGAACAGGTGTTTTTTAGAAGAGGAAATAAAAATGCCTGGACTTCATTGTGATCAAGGAAATCCACAGAAAACCATTCCATGCCATCAGATTTGCACAAACTTTAGTTTTTCAGTACCGGGTCTTGGCAAGGATGGGGAGTAATGGAAACTCTCACAGACTGCCAGGGAGTGTAAATTAGTCTAACCACTTTGGAAAACACTTTAGCATTACCTAGTGAAGTGACACATGCCCAGCAATTCTGCTCCTAGTTTTATACCCCAAAGGAACTACAAGGGTGCCCCAGGAGCCCTGACAGCAAATTTCTGAAATTAAATTCTTTGAATGAGGGGTGCCTGGGTGGCTCAGTAGATTAAACATCTGCCTTCGGCTTGGATCATGATCCCAGGGTCCTGGCATTGAGCCCCACATCAGGCTCCTTGCTCAGTGGGGAGTCTGCTTCTCCTTCACCCTTTCCCCTGGCTTGTGCTGTCTCTGTCTCTGTCTGTTCTCTGTCTTAAATAAATAAAATCTATAAAAAATAAAAAAGCTGTTTGCATGAATTAACTACTTGGATCCTCTACACATTTATGAGATGGGACTATTGTTCCCATTTTACAGAGCAGGAGACTGAGATGCGGAGAAGTTGAGTAACTAGCGTGAGGTCCTTTAGCTCCTGAGAACTTGTAGAGGGGTTATAATTCAGTGGCGACAGCGCCCAGAGCCTGCCCTCCCAGGAACGGCTAAGCATTCTATACACATTGTTACATTTCCACTCCACCCACAACCTTATGAGGCAGTGAGTTTGTTCATTTTACAGATGAAGAAACTGAAGAGCAGAGATGTGGCCAAAGTCACACATCTGGTGAATAGCTGGGCGAGGAATGGACTCTGATCAGCTGCCCTAACTCCTCGTGCATGTTCCTCTCTTCAGTGAGGGGCAGGGGCAAGCCAGCCCGGGGACAGAAAGAAGCAGAGGTTGAGGCGGGGCGGGGGTTAGGTGTCCCAAGTCTCCGTTCTGCCCACGTGCCCTTTGCTCTGCACAGCCGGGAGTCGCCTGTCACAGGCGGCCACTAGCAGCCCCAACGTTCTCCAAGAGCAGCGGCCCGGGTTCCGCGCCGCAAACTCCCCCCATCTCATTGGCCAGAATTGGTCACGTGCCCCCCACATAGCCAGTGGGTGCGAGGGGGCGGAGCAGGGAGGGAAGCCCGGACGCCGGCTGCACCTTCTGCGGGTCCCTGCCCAGAAGGAAAGGGGAGTCGGTGGCTTGCGGCTTCTGGAGGGAGGTTCGGAATCACCACCGGAGGGAAGGGAAGAAGGAACCGACCAGAGAAGCAGGACCGGGACGAGTGGGGGCCCTGCCACGCTTGGAAACAGTGAGGTACAAAGCCGACCGCTGCTGGGACACAGGGACCGACAGGAAGGCCGGGGCGGGGTTGCGCTGTGCGCCCGGAAGCAAACAGGAGCGGGTCTGGGCGGTGAGCCGGTGCCGGGTGGGTTCCTGGCCGGAGGGAGGGCTGTCCAGGAGCGCCGCGCTCTGGAGCGCGCTGGGTCCTTGGCAGGGGACCCAAACCACTCGGGCCCATGTAAACAGAAAGGAGAGGGATTTATTTTCGGGGTGTGGAGGAGCCCAAGGACAGCGGGACCTGGGCTGCCCATGGAAGGTACTCCTCTCCTGAAGACCAGCCCACCCTGCTGCCCAGGCCACAGAGCAACATGACATGACCGTCCCAAAAGTCAGGTTTATGTCTTCTCCATACATGAGACTTCCTGGGCTGAACCAAAATCTCTCCATCCCAATTCCACTTCCTGGAAATTGTCGGCTCCATTTGCTGTCACTGAAATGCAGCTTTATCCACTGTGAAAAAGAGCAGTTGACACTTCCCAACTTCTGTGTCCAGTCTTCAGCCCCGGTGAGAACTATGATTTTGTCTCAAGTCTAGTGATCAGGAAGGGGCCATTGGCTCAGTTGGGCTCAGGACCCCGTGCTGGACACATCCACTGAGAACTCGGCAGCCCCTACAGCAGTGGTGTGAATGGCAGGGAGGGCAGAGAACATTTTGCAGATGACACTGGAGAAGCAGTCTCAGAGGTATTCTGTCCTTCCACCCTGCCAGAGTCCCCCTCTGCAAAACTCTGCTTCAGTTAAGTCAGTAGATGGAAAGAGTGTAGAGCAATAGAGTTGAGTAGGGTTTGGATTCTGGAAGCACATGGCCCAGCTGACAGAGCTCTGTAGGGCAAGGAAACACACAGCAAAGTGGGGAAGGAAGTTCAGAAAAAGAAAATGAGGGGCGCCTGGGTGGCTCAGTGGGTTAAGCCTCTGCCCTGGGCTCGGGTCATGATCTCGGGGTCCTGGGATCAAGCCCCATATTGGGCTCTCTGCTCCGCAGGGAGCCTGCTTCCCTCTCTCTCTCTGCCTGCCTCTCTGCCTGTTTGTGATCTCTGTCAAATAAATAAATAAAATCTTGAAAGAAAGAGAGAAAGAGAAAATGACCAGGTGATTTCGAGGGAGGTTAACTCTAGGCTGGCCTTGCTTGTAGCCACTGAAGATGACCATGCTTTCAAGCTTGGAACCGAGAAACCACCTTTTCTGGGACAGGTTAGGGGAGCCAGGGGTCTTAGATGCTGTTCTGCTATGTGACTTTGGGCAATTTACTGCCCTTGTCTGGGCAGTTTCCCTATTGTAAAATGGGGACTATAGAGTGATCTGAGGCACAAGTGAATCAGAACTCACTTTGAAAAGTCTAAAGCCCAGTGCCCAAGGCCTTCACCAGAAAGCAGAAGGTCTGTAGTCATTCTGCTGACACCAGAGCAGTGAATGGACCAACAAAGCCCCACAAGGACACCAGCACCCCACTAGCCACTCTCTGCCCAGCTCCTAGCCACAGGATCCCCCTGAGAAAGGGCAAGGGGCCTCATGCACTGGCAGTCAGGGGCCTTGTGTCAACATGGGCATTTCAGGCCCTGTTGCAGGCTGGGGACAGGGAGACCTCTGACTGCAGCCACCTGTGACAGGTCCCACCGCTCAGACCTGACAGAAACCCCAGCATGAGGGGATAAAGGCATAGTCTTACAGGCCTGCCCTCTCCCCAGGGAGTCCTTGCCCACCCCTGGTCCCTGAAGCCTGTCAGTCCACTGTCCCCTCATTGGGGGCAAAGGGCTGACCTCAGTGTCTTGTGTGGCAGAGTGAGCTGTGAGCCTCAGTCTCCACACCACCTTTCTCCCCCAGTCAGGGCACTGCCCTGGTTGCCAGCTTTTCTCAGACCTCTCTTCAGTGGCTCTTGGGCTTTGTCTGACATCTGGGGACAGAAGAAGCAGCAGCTGACCCCACAGAGGGCAGAGAGGCAGGCCGGGTACCAGTGAGGAGTAACTCCAGCTCTTCCCAGGGAGGGGAGGTGAACTGAGAAGTCCTTCCAGAACCAGCAAAGGCCCAACTGGAAGGACCCTTTGGGCCTTTTCCGCCCCCAGCTTGCACATGGGGAGATGAAGGTGGAGAGAGTAACTGGGCCTGGGTCCCCTAGGGAGGCAGGGCTCACTCCGCCTGCCCCTCTGGAGAGTCCCCAGCTCTTACCTTCAGGCTCTGAGAGGTGGCTGGAGGTCCCTGCCCTCCCTGTGCTGGAGTGCTGATGCTCAGAGCTCCAGCTCCTGCCCTCTGGGGACCCGGTTCTCAGCCTCAGGGTCAGAACTCTTGGCATCTCCCAGGTCCCAGGTGCAGGTAGGACCCCATTCTCTAGGGGTCCCCGGAGAGCAGCTGAGGCAAAAGATAGGAATCCCCACCCCACGAGGCTCCTCCATGCAGAGTGAGAAAGACGAGGCCCTCCCTGGTATTGAAGTGTAAGACAGGACTGTCCTGGGCAGTGGAACTTGCTACATTGTCCATCACCGGCAGCTGCACATGACAGCATATGGTTTCCTGAGTTTATTAACTGTAAATAATGGCTTGTGGACGAAATACTGGATAAAAAGACATTGTGACTAAAGCTCTCTGTGCAGGTGGTCTTGGGCACACATCCATGGTTTTATAACCTTAGTTCTGACTCCCCCTAACTGGACCCCAGGGGAGACTCAGGGCAGCAGGCACTGAGCCAGGGGCACCATCTCATGTAATCCTCACGCCAATCTCTGAGGTAGGTAAGGTGGTATCCCCATTTTGCCGATGCGGAGACTGAGGCCTCGAGAAGGCAGACTTGCTTATTGCCCACTGAGCTGGTCAGTGGTGGAGCTGAGGCGAGCACAGGACTTCTTGGCTCTAAAGGCCACTCTCCTTTCATTCATAACCCCAGGCCCAGGAACCCAGATGTCCTAACTCCCTGTGCCTTCATAGCCCACCTAGCCATGCCTCTCCTGCTTCTGCCCCTGTGCCCTCCTCCTCAGAGAGAAGGCCGACCAGGAGATGATACATCAAGTCCCAGGCCTGGCACTGTTCTGCTCCGCCCCCCAGCGCCCCCCCAGGGATGAGAGGGCTCTCTTAGCATGTCCCCAGATGCCCTCACCTGTCTATCCCAGCTTCTTACGGGAAGGGAGGAAGTGTGAACACCTCTGTGAGGGAAGGGGATTTCTCTCCGCAGAGCCCCTCAGATCCGGGTGCCCTTACTCCATGGTCCTCACTTTTCTACCAGCTGCTGCTCTAACCCCAGCTTCTTGGCAAGGGCTCTCTGCCACCTTGGGGAGGAGGGCAGAGGGCAGTGAGTGGCGGGGAGGGGTTTGAGTTAATCTGGGAAGGGCAGGTCAGGGGCACAGGGGATTGGGCATAGGGGACTGTGGGCTCCCTGGGCGTGCAGGCCCAGCAGAGGCACAGAGGTGGAGGGGTGCCGAACACTGGGTTCTGGGGACCTTCTGGGGCTGGCTGCTGAGCCTCTCCAGTTCTGGATCCCAGATTTTCTGGAGTTCAGCGCACATCCAGGCCAGCTCCAAGCCCATCCTACAGGGAAGTCTGGGGAAGGGGTGTAGAGAGAGGGGGTCATTGGCTCCTGACCTGATCTGGTGCTGCAGGACATCACCCCACCCCTGCTCTCGGAGGCCCATTCTCATGGGGGCCTGCCTGGGAACTCCGCCTTGACCCAAACAAGGGGTATAATGGCCATCAGGTGCTGGGAGGCTGACAGATCAGCCCTCAGGGGAGGGAGCAGGATGGCCTCATTCTGCTACTCTACTCTGTACAGGTGACTACAGAGTCCCCCAAATCCAAAAATACGAATGGGTGGTACTCCCTTAGTGCTCCCTAGATGCTACACCACCCAGCCTCAGGGCTCTCTGAGAGCAGGCCATGTCTCCAAACCCTCCCCATTTCCAGATCCTCCCTCGTCTCCGAGTGAGGTCCCTGTGCACCAGGCCCGGCCTACAGAGGCTCAGCCCTGATGCACTTTGTACAGAGGAAGAGCTAAGCACAACAGCCAGGGCTACCAGGCCACTGCCTCATCCGTGTGCTTAGGAGCCCTGTCCTCCCTGCCTGAAAGGCCCAGGGAGGACTCCCCAGGGCCCTCCCCAACAGGCTGGGGAGTAGGCTTGACTGGTGCCTACTCAGCATGTGCCAGTCTTGTCCCCAGACCTCCACAGGGGGCTGAGAGGGTGCGGAACTCACCTGCCCTGTGCAGAATCTGGGGGCTTGTGGGGGGTGCTCTGCCATGGCCTGCACCTGTGGGAAGAAGGCGGGTGGTTAGGACTCAGGGACACTGGCCTCCCTTCCAGGCTGACTGGACTGTCCAGGTTCTCCTTCTTGTTCTGGGCTGGGGGCAGGCCCAGGCCACACTGACCTGAAGGTACCCCAGGCAGCCTCCAGCTCCTCCCCACCTTCCACCTCTGGATCCTGGCAGGCTTCTGATTTTTCTTCCCCAGAGCCTGCCTCTTGCTGTGGCTGGTCCACCTGAGGGGACCCCCACCCCATCCTCTTGTGCCCAGAAACACACACACAGGCTCTTGGGTCTGGGCAGGGCCTGGCCTGCAGACAGGAGCCGGTGTCCAGCCTGGACCTTGGCCTGCCCGGGGGCTCACTGAGCAGGGCCCACCACTCCTCACAACGGCCCGTCCTGCGGCCCCTACGGCCTTTCTATAGCCATGTCAGGGGCCTGGCGTTAAGTGAGGGCAAGAGCAAGACAGAACAGCTGGGTCCCCGAGATCTCCAGTCAGATCCAACCCACCCAACAGGAAGGTAACAGGAAACAAATTGGGAGGCGTTACAGGTTGAACTCTAGACTCCCCCCAAAAAGGTATGTTTGTGTTCTAACCCCTAGTATCTCAAAATGTGACCCTCTTTAGAGATAAGGTCTTTGCAAGGTAATCAAGGTAACACGAAGCCATTATAGAGCACCCTAATCTAATCTGACTGGTGTTCTTCTAGAAGGAAAATTTGGACACACACACCCCTGGGTTCGCTCTTTGTCAGGGCAGCCCTAGCACACTACCTCAGAGTGGGGTGAGACAGAACCCCCTGCGGCAGCTCCCTGGCCCCAGCAGGACCCTGACTGGAAGGGGGCCTCTCACCTCCGGGCAGCCGCGTGTGCGGTGGCGTGAAGCGCGGACTGACGGGAGCGACGCTTCTGTGACTGCGAGCCACGTGAGCCTTTTCCATGCTTGCCGGACGGAACCCTCATACGCAGCTGATGGAGAACTGCAGCTGCTCTCGGTGTCTGTTTCTTTGTTTACAGATGAGCCCAGAGAGGGAGAGTGACTTGCCCAAGGTCACGTAGTGAGTGCTCTATGGGGGCCTGGTTTGTGCCCAGTATTCAGGCTCCAGAGTCCACCATCATCCACTAATTTGGGAACAGCGAAGAGCAGAGAATCTTGGGATTGAGCAGAGGAAGACAGACTGAGGTAGAGCCCAGGAAAGGGTCAGGGTAGAAGGAGCTTGAGGTTAGGATGGATGGAGGTGGAGGGTGCTGGTGGCCCTGGGAGCCCCTTGCCAGCCAGCTGTTGCCCCCTCTCCCTCAGGGCCTCCGCCCTGCTGTGACTTTGGCCATTTGGTTGTTCCCCACAGTAGCCCTGCCAATGACCCAGGGCAGAATCCTAGGCCACCCTCCCTGGACAGGCACAGAGCCCAGGACACCCACTTGCTCACAGAAGATGAGTCCTGGGCAGGCCTCCCTGGGCACTGGAGAAAAATGGCCTACGCTGTCCCTGAGAAGCACAGGACTGGAAGGCCCTGGAGTTGGGGCCCACGTGGACACTGGTTTGGGGGTCCTTTGCATGTTGTTTGCATAGCGCCCCCCCACACCGCTTCCTTCCAGGCACCTAAATCTGCCCAAGGGCCCAGCTTTCTCCCTGACATCGTCCACTGCAGACCCCCATCTTGACCAGCATGCACCCCAGAAAGTGTAGACTCTCTTTCCAGGCCCTGGGGAGACACTTCCATCCTCAGGGGTCTGGATCAAGAAACAGACAAAAACTTGAGATTTCTTTCCGTACAAATTCACAATCCCTGTCTGTATAAATATACAATCACGGTTGCAGACAATCACAGCAAATACGCTGCCTTGCGGAACTAACAGCCCTCTCAGAGCAAAGCTCCGGACCCCAGCTTGAGATACACTGATTCAGACCAACCCCACATTTTATGAGGCTCAAGGCCAGCTAAGCAGGGCTGCCGAGACCCTCTCTCATGCTCCTTCCAGCTGGACCAACAGATCAGCCCCACTGCGGCAGAGCGCACCCCCAACCTGGGGCTCTACATCTCTGCTTCTCCCAGCCACCTCCTTGCTGCCTCTGTTTCTCTGTGTCTGTGTATGTGCATCTGGGAACAGGTGTGTGTCTCTGGGGCGGGGGCAGGTGTGTGTCCACCAGTCTGTCTGCTTGTGCACATAAACGTTTGCCCTGGAGACTAAGGGAGGGCACCAGCTGGAAGGAGGCAGTCACTAAACGAGTTCAAGTCTGGTGGATAGGGCCCGGGGCACCCCAGCCCTTACTCTGGCCCCTGCTGCATATTTTAGCCCCTTACCCGCTCGGCTTCTCAGTTGGGGCAGGGACTGTTCACAGCACTGCCACCTTCATGCCTCTTGTCTTTGGGCCTTTGCATGTGCTCCACCCTTCTTTTCTTTGCTGAGGATGCCTGTTCATCCTTCTGTGACAGTTCAGAGGCTCAGAAGTCCCCTTGATATGGAGGACTTACCCATCTGCAGCACATCCCCCCACCTCCCACAATGCCTGTCCCCGGACCCCCGGGGCAAGCATCAACAGCTGCTCTGCGGGAAGATTGTGTCCTGAGCCTGGGCAGGGGTTAAGACTCCACCAGGGCCCCCGAAGTGCTTAGGCCCTGTCCCCACCCCACCCCTGCAGGCCTGACACCAGCATCTCCTGCAGGTCCGCTCAGTCCAGGATCCCGGGGTCTCCTCACAGCCTCCAGACCACACTATTTTGACCCTGAATGAGTTCCTCCCCAGCCTCGGGGCTTTGTTTTCCCATCTGAACCAGGAGGGGAGTTGGCTGGGTAATGGCAGGGTCTTCCCAAATGATGGGGGCGGGGTTGTCCCTCTCTGGGCTGCACAGAAATCTTTGCGTGCCTCTCCCTCCCTCCCCAGCTGCTACTCCAAGAATGAAGACCAGAGAATGAAGTAAAGGCAGGGCCAGTCTTCGGGGCCCTGCCCATGCACCCACTTAGAGGAGGCTCTAGGCCAAGGGGCTGTTGGCTCCTCTGGTCCAAACACAGCTGGCCTTTTCTACTTCCATCTGCAACAGCAGAATCCTGCTGGACCTCTTGCCACTAGGCCCCTCCTGCATGACTGGCACCCTGGTTTGTCTTCTGCGTCCTGGTCTGGCCTCCTCCACTGCTGTCCCTGGGACCCCTGCAGCTGGTCCCCCTCCTGCTCCAGGTGGGCCAGAAAGCATTCCTCCTGCTGCAGGGAGGGCCAAAGGCAGCGCTGAGCCCCTGGAGAGGGCCGTCCCTGCCCCTAGCACAGCAGTGCCTGCAGATTCTGATAAAGCAGGCTGACTCCACCAGGTCCTGCTGGCTCCCACCCACTGCGATAAGCCCACCAGGGGCCCACCTGCCAGCCCAGCACCGACCCATGTCCTGGCCTGTGCACAAGGGACGCAGCTCCCAGGGAGTGCCCAACTATTACCACTACGGGCTCCAGATGTGTGACCCTCCACCTCCAGCTGGACCTAGGACATACCAGTTGCTGATGGCTTTAGAGCCCCAGCAGGAGGACTAGGGACACTGTCGTGGAATGACAGCTGTCAGGCAGGAGCAGACAGGCTGTCAGGTGAGTCCCCAGAGTCACCCCAGGCACTGTAAGGAGCAGGAGTTCTAGGAGGGGCAGCTGTGGGCTGAGACCCCCATGTCACTAAAGGCTCAGATACCTAGACCATCACGGGGTGGCCGTGCCTGCCACGTCCTCACATGGGACAGGGGTGCTGGATACCTCCCCTAGAACCCTCAGCTTGCATGAACCATCGCCTTCCTCTCTTCCTGGGGACTGCAGCTTTCACCAGGGGCAAATGGCCCTTGAAGGAAACTCCTCTTTCTGCTGAGCTAAAACCAGCCCCTCCCTTCCTCTGACTCTCCCTGGGGAGCCACAGGGACCCAGGCCCTTCCTTTGCCTCCAATCAGCGCCTCTAGCCACACCAAGCAATGCTCTGTGCACCTGCAGAGGGCGCCATTCACAGAGATGACACTTCAGCACAGCAGCCTTGTTGGGGACCCACTTCCCATCTGTCCCCTTGGATGCCCCAGACCTTGACAAGCCTTCCCGAGAACATGACCCCAGATGTGAGCACCAGCCCCGAGCCCTCTGGACTTCTCAGTCTGTGAAGAGGACCTTGCTAGCTTAGGGGACCTCCCTGAGGCTACAGATAATCAAGGAGAGGATGATGGGACCCTAAACCTCACTTTCTGCTCCTGCATGAGGAGGTTGCCCGGGGCCCTGCCGAGTCCCAGCTCACATCCCTGCCTCCACAGCACCTGTGCTCGCTTCACACAGCCTCCAGTGATGCCCGCAGGTGGCCAGCCGGCTTGGCCCAGTGCTCCCAGCTCTCTGCTAGCTGTACCCACACAGGGCCTTCTCTGAGGGCCTCCCAACCTACTCCAGGGCTCTCTCCGAGCACTTGCTAGGAAAGAGGAGCCAGGCTTCAGCCTGGGCCTCAGGAGCTGCCATGCCCACCTTTCCCAAACTCACCTGCACCCTCCGGTGGCGCTCAGTGAGCAGGCACAGTCCAGTGGCTAGAAGTGATAGGAGTGCCGTGGGGGCAGGAGGGGAGGCAGGTCCATGGGGCTCCTGCACAGTGCAGTTCCTGAGAGCGGGACAGATGGGAGACCCTGGAGCTAGGGCACCAGCTTCCAAGGCCCCTCTTCAGATAGGGAAACTGAGGCCCCAGCACTGAGCCTGCACAAACCCGACAACACCCTGGCTCAGGATCTTCCCTGGTGATTTAGATTTCAGATAAATGTCTGCCCCAACCCCGCTGAACAGTTCTCAGTTCCAACAGCTTCCATGAGCTTTGGTGCTGACCCTGGCCCAGCCACCTGCTGAACAGCCAAACTCACCTGGCCCTCCCCGGCTTCAGGAGGGGGCACAGAAGCCTGAAGGGGATGTCAGTTGCCCCAGGTCATGAAGGGGGCCCACTGCAAACTGGGCCCACACTCCCCAACCCCTGCTGCTCCCCTACCCAGTATGGGAGTCTGGAAATTGCAGGGGACAGGGGAACATTTGGGGGACACTGTAGATTAGCTCCAGTGTAAGAAGTCAGAAACCCTTAAACCAAGTTACTGCTTCAGTTCCCCTTTGGCTTCCATAGCTTTAGCTGGAAGATGGGGGACCTGAGCCCTAGGCCCCACCCACTTAACCTCCAGGGACTGAGCCTCAGAATCCTACCACTATCTTCCCACCCATGCACCTGGGCACCAGGCCCCCTGCCCCAACTCTGTGTGGGCACAGGGAGAAGATACCTACTGAGCTACTGGGCTGAGCTCCCCTGGACCCCTAACTGACTTGTTCACTCCTCACATTCCCAGACCTGCTCCCAGCTCAGGATGGCACTACTACCCACCAGCCCTCTCCCTGTAGACACCTTGACGTTCTCCTCTCTGGACTCCAGGCTCACATTCTTGCAGCCACTTCTGAGCTTCTCTCTCCACATTTCACCACCATGCAAGGCCTCTCCAAGATGGTCTATGATGACGGTCTGCTGCCCCCATCTCCCACACCCTGGCGCAGCCACCACAACTCCACTCTGGCTGGGTACTCAGTCTTCCCATTAAAAACAAGTCCTGGGGCGCCTGGGTGGCTCAGTGGGTTAAGCCTCTGCCTTCGGCTCGGATCATGATCTCAAGGTCCTGGGATCGAGCCCCGCATTGGGCTCTCTGCTCAGCAGGGAACCTGCTTCCCTCTCTCTCTGCCTGCCTCTCTGCCTACCTGTGATCTCTCTCTCTGTCAAATAAATAAATAGAATCTTAAAAAAAAAAAAAAAAACAAGTCCTCCCCACAGACCGCCCCCAGCGCTTACTGAGAACCCAGACTACCTAACTTGGGTGTAGGAGGGCTCCTGGTCTGCGGGAGTGGGGAGTGGCACCAGCCAGATGTTGAATTCACAGAGCCTGTGCAGAGGAAGGGGCAGCCCCCAATGCTGCGGGAGCACAGGGGTAGGGAGTCCGGTTCTCCTCTGGAGCGTCCAGGAAGGCTAACCTGCCCCTGGAGCTGAAGCTCAAAGGTGAATTAACTGCCCCAGAGGAGCCAAAGATGGATGTGGCAGACTAGAGAGAGCAAGGGCAGCAGGACAAGGAGGGGATCAGAGGGCCTGGGGTCTGGAGAAGGCATCGAGCTGAGCCAGGAGCCCAGCAGGGCAAAAGGGAGATCAAGAGGGACGGGAGCTGCCGTGGGTCTCAGGTGGCTGGGAGCAGGGCACGGGGCAGGGCATTTCCCTGGTGCCCTGGAACTGTGTTGCAGTTCTCAGCCCGCACAGCAAAGGCTTGGTGGGTATGAGGGTAGAGACCTGGGGAAAATGGTGGGTCCCAAGGGGCTGGGGGTGTGGAGCAAGGGTCCTCTGAAGGTGGCTCACCGCTTGAACTCCCCAGCTAAGAGCTGCCAAAGCTACAGCCTTCCAGCAGTGGCAGTAATGAGATAGGAGGGTGTGTGTGTGGGGGGGGGGGGGGGGTACCTGTACCTGACCTCAGGTTAGATCTTTTTCCAAGTGCCTATCTGATACTCTGCCTCTTTTTCTTCTAGGTGTGAGTTCTTTCAGGAACAATAAAGACAGAAGAAGGAAGCTCTAATGATAGAATCTGAGGCACCAGACAGCTATGGAACTGCTTTTGGAGAGAGGGCTGGGAGATGGCTCCTGCCCCATTTCAGAGAAGGAGAGCAGCTTCCTTAGCCGGAGGCAGGGACTCCTGGGTCCCCGATGTGGGAAGATGCGCCTGACTTGCCCCCTCGGAGCCCGGCGCCCAGTGCAGGGCTAGAAGACAGGAGCCTCCCCCAGCTCCTCCACCCTCAGCTGCCCATGCAGTCCTGGCTTCTAGGAGCCATGACGCTTGGGGTGAAGTGGGGGGAGACACCTTTCATCTTGTCTGTGTGGGTGAAACCCCGAGATGAAACCAGGCTAACGCAGGCCGTGGCCTTAGGCCACGGACAGCGCCCCGGGCCAAGAATGGCAACTCATTACCTCTGGCTCCGGAGGCAGGATTCTAAGGGAGGGCGACCGAGGGGCGGGGACAGCCGGGCTCTCGGTCACCCACAGCACACTGGAAGCGCCTTCTGAATTTGATTGGGAGGGTACCGGGATCCGTTCTTGAGGCCGCATTAGCATAGAAAGCCTCGGTGTTGCCTTAGCTTCTCTTGGTTACTTCGGGTGGCGTGGTGGAGCTAACAGAGAACTGGGGGGCGGGGGGTACTAAGCACCCCGCTCAGGCCACGCCGTCGGACCTCGGTTTAAGCGAGAGCCAGAGACCAAAGACCGAGGGAACCGCCACAAATCCGGAGGGAGCGGATGCGCCCGCCGCGCGCCAGCCCGGGCGGGGAGAGGACATTTCGCGTCGGGGGCGTGCCCAGCCCTCATTGGGGGAGTGGGCGGCCCGCCCCCGACAGAGCGGTCCCGGGAGGGTGCCCCGGCCTCCAGCTCCCGGCCGCGTAGCCTGGTGGTTACCAGCAAGAGCCGTGGGGCGTGAACGCTCACAATCCCTGAG